>NC_080424.1:101704586-101972073 GCF_029873635.1 Malania oleifera | reverse complement strand
AGTCCCGTTATGACACATTTGAACCAATTTTAAAAACCATACTCTAGAGAATACGGCGGCCATTTATACGCCAACCCCGTTACGATACCATACCAAACATACTCTAGGGAATACGGCGGCCATTTATACGACAGCCCCGTTACGATACATATATACATACTCTAGAGAATACGGACGGCATTTATACGCAACCCATTATGATACATACATACATTCCTACTTTGGTGGAGGAATACCGTGG
Source organism: Malania oleifera (assembly GCF_029873635.1). NCBI lineage: Eukaryota > Viridiplantae > Streptophyta > Magnoliopsida > Santalales > Ximeniaceae > Malania > Malania oleifera. The sequence continues at coordinate 101,971,832 of NC_080424.1, read as the reverse complement.
TTAAATACATACACGGCTCAGGAAGCAACAGTACTTAAAGACTCTCCTAAAGGACTAACCACACAATACTATACGATTAACAGCGCATTACATAACATACATACATACTGTATACCATCTCTGCTATCATTTACTACTTAGCAACTGCGGGTGGTAACTTCGACGTATTTCGTTTCTAGTCCCAAGAACTTTCAAACCTCGTGGCTTATGCCACAATACCTCACCAACGGTATTTCTGGATAAGAAGTTTTTTGAAAACTTTACGTCTAGAACCTGAATAGGTATCTCCTATACGCTAAGTATCCCGACTTCCAACTCATCATACTAATAACATGAGATGGGTCCGACACGTGACCCTTCTCAGCATGGACACATGATGAAAACATTATGGACCCTCGAGAGGTGCTGGAGGAATGCAACTCTGTAGCTACCGACCTACTCGCTCAGTACTCGAATGCGTCCAATATTACTCAGGCTCAACTTGCCTTCGCCCCAAATTCATCACCCCCTTTCATCGGAGCGATGTAGAAATACCTTACCGCCCACCTCAAACTCTAAACTCACGTGGCGAACATCTCGTAACTTTTTAATGCACTCTGAGTGATCTAATCCTCTCACGGATTAAACCCACCTTCTCCGTCAGACGCCTGCCTGACCACAAGTTCAGGTCCTAAAACCGACGTTCACCGACCTCATCCCAATTACAAAGGAGATCGACACCGAAGACAATACAACAGAATCGAATAGTTGACATCCCGAACTAGCCTAGAAGCTGTTGTTATGGCAAACGCACGAGTGGCGAAAAGGGTAGAATACATGTTCACTATGAGCTTGCATAAAAAAAAGATCATGGAGAGCATGGTCTAGAGGCTAACCAGTCTGGAAGCAGTGTCTAACAGGAAGGCAGCTATCCACAAAAAGTTGTTGTAAAGGTCTCAGATCTTGTAGTGCCCCGAACCCGGTGGGGCTCGGAGTGCTATTATTCCATACATATATATATATATATATTCTAATACCATATATGTAGTGTTAGCGACCCGAACCTGAAAGGGGGTCCCGGGTGCCCCTGTCCATACACTTAATATAAAACATGCAGCGGAAGATAATTAACCTCAAACACTTTACCAAAGTTCTAAACCATCCCAGTTACTCATATGTGTCTCCATGTTATATATATTACATCCCAAAATAAACAAACATAATAAACTAGGGTCTCTCTTGCACTTACAATAACTACAAAATCTAAACCCAACCTCGTGGCACGCTAGGCTTGATTCCCTATAGGACCTGAAATATGAGATGAGTATTGGGGTGAGACACTTTGTAGTAAGACAGAATAGATTATCATTAGTGTATGACTAACATGAGTTTTAGTGTGAACATAATACATTCATATATTTAACTGCAAGTGAAATGGCATTTGAAAACTGTACTCACACCTATATAACTAAAAATACATGCGTTTTCCTTGATAACATAGTTTTGGCTTAATATAGCCCATTTTTTGTAAATTACATATATGAATAGAGAACCTTCCTTATTGGGCCATCATATAACATCATGAATAACCTCCATGATCGGGTTGTACGGTCCGAAGACTGGACTTAGTCATGGCTGGCCTATCACCGGGTTAAGTCAAATATGTGCGTCTGTAAGTCCGATTTGTCTACCCAGCTTGGTTCGGATTCCAAGGGGTACAATAACTTTTCGCGACCAAATTGACTATCCCATTACCAACACTCTTAGAATAGTGTGACTGCACTGACATATTATACTAGCTACGGTACCGAACTTCTATAAGAGCTAGTCCCTCAGGGTTTATAAACCATATATATAATTTACATAGTAAAAACAGTAACGTGATCTCATTTTCAATATTCGGTATAAAACGTCATATTGATTAATCTGTATAAACCTTGTCATATCATAACTTAGTATAAAACTGTCATATCATATCTTCGTATAAAACCGTCATATTCACAACTCGGTATAAAACCGGCATATCATAACTCGGTATAAAAACCATCATTTCATAATTCTGTATAGAAACTAGTCATATCATAACTCAGTATAAAACCGTATCTTTCATTGTATAATATCATAAAAACCATCAGGTTTAATTTTGCAATGATAATAAACATTCTAATGCCACACGATTTAAGTGATATATCATAATATAATAAATTGTTAGGGAAAAATATATTTTGCTGAAAATAAAGGTATGATCATCTCAAGGGTTAATACATATGTTTTTCAGGAAAATGAGATGATCACCCCACTCACTTTAGTTTTTCCCAAATACGTATATAATACCAAAACCCTCATTTTCATACACTTGATTCAATCAGAAAATCATACATAGTATTCCTGTATCCATATACTTCAGTTTAATCGGTTCACATTTCAAAAATAACTGACACAATATAATCCCCTTACTTGTTCTTGAAAAACTACCTATAACTTTGGAGAATGAAACCCTAGCCTCTTATTTGGCCAAGGACGAGGATCGGCAAGCCGGGAGGAGAGAGAGAGAGAGAGAGAGAGAGAGAGAGAGAGAGAGAGAGAATGAGAGGACTAGAGAATCTGTCGAGAGATATGGGCTAGAGAGAGAGTGAGGACTCGAGTTAGGAAGGGGGGGGGGAAGGGGGGGGAGAGAGAGAGGAGAGAGAGAGAGAGAGAGAGAGAGAGAGAGAGAGAGAGAGAGAGAGAGAGAGAACCCTAGGAGAGAGAGAGTGAGTTAAAATGAAAAATAAATATAAGATCTTAACTTATAAGACCTTGGCTCGTAGGAAACCGTCGACGGTTTTCCTGAAATCGTTGACGGTTTGGTTACTTGCCAAACCAATTTTCCTGTGTTCTTATATAAAAACTTTCGGTTGTTTGAAACCATTGATGGTTTTTCTAAGCTCCCAGAAAATCGCCGACGGTTTGGTTCTGTGTCAAACCTTCTTCCCTATTTTCCTTTCCCTTTCTTTTCTTTTCTTTTATTTATTTCCTTTTTCTTGGTTCGGGTTCCTATAGATCTAGTAAAGAAGGTAGAGGATGCAAATAGTGTGAGCATCTATGAACAACCATGAGTTGGAGGAAAAGTTTTTTTTTAAAAGTGATCAATTGGAAAAGCTGGTGAAGAAAGCAACATATAGACTCACGGCGCGCGAATCTCAACGGTGCGGATCAACATGCGTAGACCAACAATGGCTTATCTAATAAGCACCGCTTATGAGGCCTTGAAGACCTGCCCATTCGATGAGTGCAACTCATGAGACAACAAAGGAGGGAGCAGGGTTCATAAAAAATGGCTCATCTGATGAGCACCACTCATGAGGTCTTGAAGACTTGCCCATTTGATGAACACAACTTATAAGACAACAAAGGAGTGAGCACAACTCACTAGTAATGACCCATCAGATATGTACCGCTCATGAGGCCCTGAAGACTTGGCCATTTGATGAGCACAACTCAAGAGGCAATAAAGGAGTGAGCACGACTCACTAGTAATGGCCCATCTGATGAGCATTGCTCATAAGGCACCGAAGACATTGGCTCAGATTTAGCCAGACAGTGAAGACATCAGCTCAAATTGAGCCGAGCGGTGAAGCCATCAGCTAGGTTTGAGCCAAATAGTAAAGACATCAGCTCTAATTGAGCCGATGAGTGAAGATATTGGCTTGGGTTAAGCCTGATAATGGAGATACTAGCTTGAATTAAGCTGAGTAATGTAGGCCTAGGCTCAAAGGAAGAAGTTGGCTTAGTCTGGGCCGAATAGTGGAGACATCGGCTCGGATTGAGTCAGATGGTGAAGGTGTCAGTTTGGATTAAGCCAAATATTGAAGACGTTGGCTCTAATTAAGCTAATAAGTGAAGATATCAGCTTGGATTGAGTCGGATAGTGAATATATCAGCTCAAATTGAGTTGGACATTGAAGACATAGGCTCAGATCGAGCCAATAGGTTTTGTAATCTGGGGAAGCTAGGAAGCCCTGTAGCTAGCTTAGATTAAGTTGGAACACTCGAGGACCGATTCAGATTATGTCGGAAGCTCGTATAGCGGACCTCGAAACACTCTCGAATAAAAGATATTTATTTCAAATATTCAAGAGTAAGGAGGGGCAACTGATACACCCAAAATTAGTAGACATATTCATGAGGGGATACAATTACAAAATCACCATTGATACCTCACATAACCGCCTTGGAATTATCTGTAACCCTTCGATATGACTACAAAACCTCTATTGATATCCTACATAACTGTCCTTAAGTTAACTATGACCCCCTTAAACATAATAACACGCTTGTAAATACTAAGTTAAAGGAATGTTTAGTTTCACCACTATAAAAAGGGGATCCCAGAAGGAGGTATGCGTCTCATTCTCACTCACTCTTAACTTACCATTGCAATCTAAACCTCTCATTCCTTAACTTAGTCATCGAAATGATCATCTGAAGTACACCCAAGATCCTCCAAGTCATTCTTGTTTGATTTCGCTCAGGTGGTCGTGGTCGAAGTACGGTTTAATAAAAACCATTCGATTCTTGGCAACAACAATCCTGATCATTTTTATTAATTTGTTATACAATCTAAGATGCTAGGTTTTTTTTTTTTTTTTTTCAATTATGAAAAAATTAATTAAATAAATCATCAAATTTGATTCACCCATTCTATTTCAAATTTTATCATGAAAACAAAAATAAAAAATAAAAAATAAAAAAGGAAAAATAAACTAAAAAGTAACCACCCATTTAGTTAATATTGTAAAATTAAAAAAATTTAAAACTTGATTGAATACATGATTATTTTTTATCCTTGAATCAAATAATAATTAAAATAAAAAAATAAAAAATAATAGTTTTAAAAAAATATTACATTAAAATAAAAATCATTATAATTATGTTATTTTATTATTATATTTCAAAATTCACTTTACAAGAACAATCTTTTTTTTCAATGGCAATTGAAAATAATACAATATTTATATTATTTTTATAAAAATTATGGATCTTCATATTTTTTAATTATATTTTAAAATCCATATGATCATTATATTTTAAATTTAATTTTAAAATACATATAAAATGAACAATTTAATCCATGAAAATTTAATTTTGAATATTAAAATATGTTACTAACATGTTGTCAAAATAATTTAAAAAATTAGAAAATTTAATTTCTAATTTTTTTAAAAGTTGAAAGTTAACAACATAAATAAAAATACTATTATAATTTATTTATTTCAAGTACAAAAAATATAATAGAAAATATAAATAATGTCAAACACATCTTTAAATTTTTTGATTTTCATTTAGATAGCTTTTGATAATAAAAGTTGAAAATTGACATTATAAATGAAAATACTTTTATACAAAAATGAGAATAGAAAATATGAATAATGTCAAATACATCCTTAAATTTTTGTTCGGATAACTTTTGACAATAAAAAAGAATCGCCGTTCGGGGATAACGTTTTCTTATTATTTATGAACATTATCAGGTAAAATAATTATTAAAAAATATCTAAATTTTTTTTTTTTTATTACATAGGAACTCCAGACATCAACGAGTCTTTCGGATCCCCTAATGCAGTACCAAACTTATGAATTAGCGTCCTCCGTCCTAGATCTCGTTGATCAGGGTAAAGTCTGGATGCGGACACGACTTCTGTGTATCAATTGGACGTTTAGCCAACTCTATTTCTCATCTCCATTACTCTTCAGGATCGTCGCTGACTCACACCTCCTTATTTTTTATTTTTATTGAGTGGTAACCAACTTTATTTCACGCGGTGAATATTAGTGGACAAGTGGTGACGTGTTTGTGTGTTTTTTGTTTCTTCTTTTAATTTCCAGCATAGGTTGTTATGTACATTTCCGCGTAAAAAAACTTGGTGGGCTCTGATGGACACGGACCGAGCTGAGCTGAAAGTGGGCCCTGAGTCGTGACTTTGGGCCAGGACTGACAAAGAGGGCCCATCACATTTTGGATCGTAACCTCTCGACATGATTGTTAATTTGTAAGTTTCAACTTTCTACTCTTTCAAGTTCCAATCACTCACATCCCGACAAAACCTTCTTCAACCAACAACAACCCAAAAACATAAACAAAAACATAAAAAGAAAGGGATAACTCTTGTGCAGCTTTAGGCTGAAAGTGTTCAACCTCACATGAGTAGTATTATTATTATTATTATTATTTGAGCTCCAATAAATATTTAAGGAGTCATACAATATTATTGTTAAAAATTATAAGAATAAAAACTAAAAATTTAAAATCAGCAACATGTTTGGTGGATATTTGTAAAATTTTAAAAATTAAAATTTAATTAAAAATACTCATTTTTGTCTTTAAAATAAATAATATTTTAAAAATACTATCAAAATGATAAAAGTACAAAAAAATAAAAATTAAAAACATTATAATAAAACTAAATTATTATAACTATTTTTCTTAATTTTTAGATTTTTAAAAATTTATTTTACAATATCAATCTTATTGTGCATGACAACTTAAAAATAAAAATAATAATTTGTAATTGGGTATTTATTGTCTTATTATTTTTTGAAATTTATTTATATTCTCTATTTTAATAAAATTTAAGTTATAAGCTTATTTTTCAATTTTAATTATAAAGTGTGCATAAAATGAATGGTTTAATTCAAAAATCATTTTTAGATTTAAAAATTTCTGACAACAAATTGTCAAAACAACTGAAAAATATAATTTTTAATTTTAATTTTTCTCGCCAACAGTTGAAAACCGACAAAAGAAATAGAAAAGTGACAATATAAACAAACTCATTTTATAATTTGTCTCTTAATTGTATATAAATGGAAACAAAAAACAAAATGCAAAAACGATACCAAACATGCCACAAATTTTTTTTTTTTTTAAATTATGCTTAAAATTGTACATTCATGCTATTAAAGTTTTATTAAATTTCAACCAATGTTATAATTTAGTTTAAACTTTATTGCGTGACAAGGATATAAAATGCACCTAAAAAAATCAATTACATGGATATAACTAGGGGTATGCAATCGGTTGGTTCAGTTAATTCAGCCAATTAACCGAATTAATTAAAAAAATTCGATTAACTATTCATCATAATCGAACCGACCGAACTACGCTTCTTACCCGAATCTTATCAGATCGAATTCATTTCTTGGTTGTTTGATTCACACAATTTAAGTAAAATTAAACAGGATTTCATATAATTTCTAATACAAATTTCAAGCTAACTTCAAAATTGAAGATCGAAATTTCAAACCCATGATCTCAAAACTCATAAGATTGACATGTTACATGGTAGAAAACAAATTGCCTTGGAGTTGGTAAAAAAGCAAAAGAGGAGAAGTGACAATATTGATGATGAAAGGATTGACAGAGGGGGGTGGAGAAAGACAGATGGAGTGCGGAGAGTGGTGGCCCTCTCCCACATGATTAAAGAAAGATACACCACCTGATTTACTCTTTTAAGTGACTAACATCATTATCATCTTGTCTTGCTTGAAAATCAATATACTTAGTTAACAAAAGCTTCCCTTAATCATGGTGATTAAATGATGGTTTAATTATATAATCTTAATTCCTTGAAAATTTCATTAACTAGCTAGGTTGAAAATCTCAATAATCAGGCTTAGCTTAAACTTAATCATGGTGATGTGGAAATTTACGTAGTTTCTCTAGTACCTCTTTTTTCTTTTTAAATACAACAAATATATTTTATTTTATTTTATTTTTATTTTTGGGAGGTGGGTGGGCCAAAAAGACAGTGGGAGGTTAAGCCCAGGGAGGTAGGGTCCAGCCCACCTTTAAGCTGTTGGTGGGTTAAAATACTTGGAAAGCTACGACTCTACAAAATGCCATTGTCCCATGGTCCCCTAGTGGCTCAAGCTTAACACAAAAATTGACAAGTTTTTTTTTTTTTTTATAAAAATTTTGTTTAAATTTTTTAATGAAAAAGGTTCAAGCTTTAGCCTTGGAATGTGAGTGAATTGATAAAAATTAAACTTAAAATATTGTAAAAATTTTAATTAGATAATAATCGATCAATCCGTCTATTCATTGATAGACCGTCGGACTGTTGATACGTTATATGGTTAATCCCTTCAATAGGCTGAACTTAATAATATAGCTTATAATTGCATTTATGTTTTGATCCATTGCATATGATAAAAGGAGAGTTTTGAATTTCTCAAGTTTTGGATCATCATGTTTGACATAACCTAAAAGAAATCCTAGCATTAACTTGGACATTAACTTATGTAAGACTAAAAAATAAAAAGAAAAAAACACCAAGGAATCAATTAAAAAGTGGTAACGTCCATTAATTAAGTAAACAGGTTCAAGAAAACTTGGCCTTGAAAACAAGTTTGCACGGCGAATGGTTTATGCTAACCAAAAATATAAGTGTTCGATTTCCTCTTTTTTTTTTTTTTTTTTTTTTTTTCTTGATACCCAGAATTTCAATCTAGACAAGTCTTTCGGGCCTATCCTGTTAGAGCTGAAGCCAGAAGATAGTCAGGAGCTGGAACTGAGTTGAAGATGCGGTCCATTCATGGAGCTGAGTTGGAAAACGAGTTGCAATTAATTTTACGCGATGAAATTAATCCCATGATTGTAACTTCCCATGTTTTGATTCATTATATTTAAATTGTAATTAAATTGTGATTGAAATATTAGCCCTATAAATAGAGGCCTGAAGAACGACACAATAGAGTGAGAAGCTCAGAGAGAGCAGAGAGGAAGAAGGGAGGAAAAGAGGGAGAGAGAGATGAGGGAATTGTAATTTTTCCGGCGATAGTGAATATTTGGTGTGTGCTTCGTGGATGTAGGTCGATATTGACCGAACCACGTTAAATCTTTGGTGTCACTTTTATCTGGATACTCACAGGTTCCTAACAAGTGGTATCAGAGCCCGGTTGGAGCAGGAAAGCCAGATTGGAAGTAATCTCAAAATTAGAACTCTGTCCAGTGGATCAAAACCAAGTTTTGAGGCCACCATCACATTCAGCTTACCGAGACGAAGAGAACCGTGCAAGTCGGAGCTCGAACAAAGTTCAGACGAAGGCTCACACGCCCTCATGCGCCTTGCCGGAGTAAGACGCTTCGCCACGCGCAGGTAACCAGTTCCCTCAAGCGCCGCACACGTTGCACGCGTTGTCCTCGCCCGATCAGCCTTGACCCGACCCAGAAGGAACCCAACCCGACCAGGACGCTGACTCAAACCGGATCAACCCAAGGTCTGGTCCCCGATCTGGATCCGATCCGTCGTCTCAGAACCGGCCACGTCAGCACAGTTGAATTAGCTGCCATGCCAGTCGGGCCACGTCAGCGGGTGGGTGCCACGTCAGTAGAGATGCCACATCAACAGGTCACTGCCACGTTAGCAAGTGGACCCCACTGGCATGTCAGCAGATGGGTCCCACCCCAGCCACGTCAGATGAAACGTCATTAGTGGGCCCCACATTGCCACGTCAGCAGTGCCACGTCAGCAAGTTTGACCAAACTTTGACTGAGCTTTTCGGAGTCGTTTTGGATCCATTTTTAGAGCGACTTGAAACATTTCTAGGGTTTTCAATCATTCCGGATCCAACCGCATTATCCATTTAATATAATTCCATATCTAGATTAATGAATCGAGATATCGAATGAAAAGAGCTTAAAAATTGAAATGTTTAACGAAAATAATTTCGGTTTCTGGAAGATGCAAATACAAGATTATTTGTTCGGGAAGGAATTGCACTTACTGTTGAAGGGTAAGCTAGCATCCATGAACGAGGACTAGTGGGAGTTGCTTGATCGAAAAGCCCTCGGAGCCATCAGAATGACCTTGTCGAAATTTGTGGTGTTCAATATCAAGCATATAACATCCATCAAGTCTTTGATGGATGCGCTCTCTCATATGTATGAGCAGCCTTTAGCCGCAAACAAGGTACATCTGATGAAAAGACTATTTACGATGAGCATGTCTGCAGGTGAAAGTTTTAGCAGGTATTTGAATAACTTCAATGAGTTGTCTGATTAACTCGCCTCAGTCGGGATAACGTTTGATAATGAGGTTCGGGCTCTACTAATTCTTAATCAGTTGCGTGAAAGTTGGAATGGTATCGTTACTGCCATCAGTAGCTCCACAGGAAAATTGAAACTTATATACGATGAAGTCGTCAGCATGATTTGGACGGAGGAAATTAGAATGCAGTCGAACCATGACTCCACTTTGAGTTCAACCTTGAACATGGAGAGTCGAGGCAGAGGAAACAGACATGGACAATCAAACAACCGCAGCAGATCTAAGCCCAGGCGGTCTAAATCTAGAAATCCTAGAGGTACTCAGGAAATAAGTTCCCAGAGTACAAAAGTTATTGAGTGCTGGAACTGTGGAAAAGTTGGTCATTACAAGAACCACTGCAGAAGTCAGAAGAAAGAATATGAGACGAGGGCAAAGACAGAAGCAAATATTGCTTTTGAAAATGATGAGATGTTGATATGCTCTTTGGAGAGCAAGCAGGAGTCTTGGGTCTTAGACTCCGGAGCCTCATTTCATGCCACATGTTGCAGAGCTTGCTTAGAAAAGTATACACTAGGTAATTTTGGTAAGGTGTACCTTGGCAACGATCAACCTTGCGACGTAACCGGTAATGGAGTTGTGAAGATCAATATAAATGGGTCAGTATGGAAGCTGAAGGATGTTAGGTATATTCTAGACCTGAGAAAGAATTTGATCTCAGTTGGTCAGCTGGAAGATGAGGGATACACGACAAAATTCATTGGCGATGAATGGAAAGTTTCAAAGGGTGTACTAACGATTGCGCGATGTAAGAAAATCGGAACACCTTTTCTAACCTCAAATGCCTCCATGTCTATTTCAATATATATTGACATGTGTGAGGATTGTATAGTCGGGAAATAGAAGAGGGTTAGTTTCCAGATAAACACCCGTGCCCCAAAGAAGAAGGGATTAGAATTGATCCACTCAGAATGTGTTGGGACACAATAACAGAATACCGAGAATCCTCGGGTAGAGGAACCAGTGGAGCAGATTGTCGCACCACCATCTCCTACTCCAGCTCCAGAGCTTAGGAGATCTACTCGGTCTTATATACCAAACATAATGTATATTGATTACTTATTTCCTACATATGGAGGAGAGCTCGAATTCTATGATGCAACATGTCAGGTGGCAGATACGAGCAAGTGGGAGCTTGCGATGAAGGACGAGATGAAGTCCCTCACCTCTAACAGAATGTGGAAGTTGCCCAAAGGCCTTCACAATAAGTGGGTGTACAAAATCGAAGAGGAGTATGACAGCTCTAGAAGGTACAAGCCTCGGTTGGTAGTCAAAGAATTCGAGCAGAAGGAAGGGATTGACTACATCGGCATTTTTACACTAGTTGTGAAGATGACAGCCGTCAGATTAGTTCGTAGGAATCGAGCAAATAGGAAGATGATAACTCCAGAGAAGTTGAAGTTGTGTTCAACTTCAGTTGGTCTTCATGCCTGAAGACATATTTTAAGCACATCATTTATTCATGATACTGGTTAAGAAGGCGTCTTTATCTCCAAGTGGGAGATTGTTAGAGTTGGAGTCAGAATACAGCCAGGAGCTGGAGCTGAGTTGGAGACGTGGTCCATTCATGGAGCTGAGTTGAAAAACGCGTTGCAATTAATCTCACGCGGTGAAATTAATCCCATGATTGTAACTTCCTATGTTTTGATTCATTATATTGAAATTGTAATTAAATTGTGATGGTAATATTAGCCCTATAAATAGAGGGCTGAGGAATGACACAATAGAGTGAGAAGCTCAGAGAGAGTAGAGAGGAAGAAAGGAGGAAGAGAGGGAGAGAGAGATGAGGGAATTGTAATTTTTCCGGTGATAGTGAATATTTGGTGTGTACTCCGTGAACGTAGGTCGATATTGACCAAACCACGTTAAATCTTTGGTGTCACTTTAATCTGGATGTTCACAGGTTCCTAACAAATAGCACCAAGTTAAGGAAATGAGAATATTGTGACCTGCTCATTAATAAAACCTTGATAATTTACTAAGTAGGAAATCAAACATGAAATCTCGGGGTCACTAAAAAAGGAAGAGAAAAGAAAACTTCAATCAAATCTGCAAGCATTATTCGAAATAACCCATTTAGAGTATCTAAAAAATTGATCTTCATCCTCATATATATCCATGGTGATGCAAGTTAGAATATTTTTTTTTTTCCACATAATACATTTTTGGTTTGTTTATTATCAGTGTGCTATTATCAAGGCCTTATAACATATCGCACTATTTATGTATTCGCCTAGATTATAAGTAGTGATTCTAAATATATGCATTTTACTGTCATTTGTATGGATGATCTAAGTTTCATACACTTATTCCAAAATGTTATAGTAAATCATTGTGTCATCTATTATGTTCTTGTACTTATTTTTATATTGATTTGATGCCAGAAAAATAAATATTTTGATAATATAACAAAATGATAAAATGTCATTTCATTAACGATGTATTCCTTTTTTAATGCAGAAGAAATAATTTTTTGTTGATGACTCGAAACTCCAACTTAGGTAAGTCCTTTAAATCCATTCAAACGGCACCAAATCGAGAGAATGAAAATATTGTCAACTGTCCATTGACACATAACACAAGAGAAACATTTTATTAATAGAGGCATCCTTTTGTATAAAATTATAATAAAAAAAAGTATTCTATGGTAAGTGTAAAAAACCTAAGGGTGTAGTTTTATTTTCAAAAAACTCAAGGACGTGAGAATTATTATTATTATTATTATTATTATTATTATTATTATTATGATGATGATGATGATGATGTAATAGTGGATGTTGATTTATTTGTTTATAAACACTTAGTTTGCGTTTAGAACTCGGAAAATATTAGGAAAAGGAAAAGAAAATGTCAAAGAATCCACATTTTTATATTTGACTGTTAAGAAAAGTAAGAAATAACATGAAAAAATAACCAAATATATGAACTAAGTCTTGATTTAATATTTAATTTTTAAAAAATGTTGATCATATGAAAATAAACATTTTTTAATAATATTTAATAGATTAAGAAAATATAATAAAAAATAAATTTTCTATTTATATTTTTTTTCCAAGTAAAATTCCCAATGCAAACACACCTTTAGTATTTCGGTGAATAGCAGCTGAAAAGCCCAGGATCGGCCCACTTGCAGAGTTCCAAATAAGAGAAGGATGTGAGCCTAGGCTTTTCAGCAATGGGCCTTTTGGGAGGTAGGCGCTTACTATTTTGATGAATAGTAATTGGAAAGCCCAGGATGGGCCCACTTTCAGCGTCCCCAATATGTAAAGGCTATGAGCGTAGGCTTTCTTAGTATGGGCCTTTAGGGGACTGGTGGGCCGTTTTAGGCAGTTAATGGGCTCGTCATCAATGCGTTGGTCCCCGCGCCCAACAATGTTCACGTGTGCTGTTCCCTATTACATCTTGTAATGAGATTGTTTGGCTGTGCGTGTCCTTGTCCTTTTAATCATCTTTATTTATAATTTAAAAATTACTATATTTTTCTCTATGAAAAAATTCGTTTTAGTTACAAGGACCAATTGTAATAGCCAAAAATAAAATTACATTTGCCATTGTTTTACAATTTTCAAAAAAAAATAATGCAAACAACATGTCAAATAAAAAAAATTACAAGAAAAGGAATGTGAAGATAAATGAGCAATATAACTATATAAAGGAATATGATCACATCTAGGGGTGCGCATAATTCTGTTAAAATTGAATTAATCGAGTTTACTCCGTTAATTCGGTTGGTTCAATTTGATTAAAAATTTATTCGGTTCAATTCGATTTTCATTTTCGTTCAATTTCGGTTTTCGATTTTTGGTTCGATGAATTCGATTAATTAACCAAACCGACCAATGCTTACCCCTAATCACATCAAGATTAGTATGCATAGCATTTGAGAAAAATAAAATAAAAAAAAGGAGGACAAATAAGATGATTTGAACACTCCATCATAATATAAAGTAAATAAATATGAAGTAAATAACGACAAAAATTTATAATTAATGTTTCCGGATTTGAAATTTATCAAATCTTCGTAGGTACAATGTGTACACCCAAATATAAGATCAAGTCATGCTCAATGTATTTTTTAAAATATATAAAAAAATTATTAATTTCTTAATATTAGGGGGTTTAAACTATGTTTCGACCACTTATAAAAATGAGCATTGCACTTAGATATGTGGTCGAGGTTTGTGACACAATCGAAAGTACTTTGGTATATGTCTAATTTGTGATGGGCTTATGTTTGGTAACCCAATCCTTAGGCCCTACTTCTCTTACTCCTACACCATCTAGTCAATCAATGGCCCAAACAAGCAGGCATGCCCAAGTGAAGAGGTGGGCTTTTACCCCCTTGACCAAGCCTTTTGGCCCAATACAACGCGGGCTTACGCTTGTTTTAAGTATAAGCCCACCAATCACTTTTTCTATTTAAAATTTTCAATTTTTTTGACTATAAGTTGGGCTTAACCGAACCAAATCGATATGTTATAATTCCTAGTTATGGACACATGCATTGCATGTGGAAATATTTTAAATTTTTTTTGCTAATAGAAGGGAATATGAGAAACTACAATTTTCAATAAAATTACTATTAAAAATTATATTGGCAAGAATAAATAAGTGACATTATTATATATAAAGGTATAGATTATGCCATAGACCGTAAATTGATGCTCCAACTATTTATAGATCAGAGACATCTCCCATCATTATGTAATGTTTGCGGAAGTGATTAAAGATCATATTCAAAGCGAGTTTTGTTATCAGTGCATTAGATGGTGGCTTATTTATTGATTAATTAAAAAATATTTAAATTATTATAAAACTAAATGAAATATTATTCCGCAAACATAATCATAGAAAGTTAAGCGCGCATATAAAAAATTAAACACGATTATGGGTAGAATTTCTTTAAATTACATGCACATATGAAATTTAACTTAGAATTAAATGAGAAAATAAAAAATTGAATACTGAATACATACAAATCTAAACTTAATTGGGATCTCTTTATTTTATTAAAAAAAAAATATTGATATATTTTCTAAATTTGAGATTAATGTATTCTCATATTACAGGAATTCTTATTTATAGGCAAAATGAACCGAAGACTATGTTATTGTTGCGAATGCTTAGACTTTATAGAAGATGGTTGGGTTTAAATTTGAAGTGATAGAAGCCAAACAAATAGGGGGAGAGGAAGGCTAAAATTTGGATTTTGAGAGAGAGAGAGAAGGCATTTCTATTTAATATGAGGTAAAATGGCATTACATGTTTTCTCACTTTAAGTACTACTTATTAATTTTTTTTTTTTTTTGCGCTTTTAGAAGTAGTTAAATATAGAAAACAAATGTGTAATGTTATATAAAATTTTAATAATTTAATTTTAAAAATAATTATATTATGATGCTCAAATTTTAATAATGAATATATCAAAATTTACATGATGATTATTGTGGAAGAAAAGAATATCAAACTGTAGTGATTTAAATTTTCAATTAGATCCAAAAGTTTAGTTCAATTAATCATTGAATATTAGTCTAAAAATCAATTAATTGAATATTGATTTGCTGGTCCATCTAACAATTTTTTGTTTAATAAATGCTGGATGGATCAATGGTCTTTGAAACACATCAATTAGGGGAAAAAAAGTTTAGTCCAAATTTTTTAAAAATAAATTTTGTTAAAATAATATTAAAATATAAAAAAAAACTCACCTAAATCATATGCATCAGGTAGGCCATTTTGAATAGAGTATAAGGTCAAAAAAATGAATATGTTATATATATTTACTTATGTTTGGAGAGAACTTAGGGTCTATTTGGTATCATTGCTCTTTTCTATTTTATGTTTCGGTTTTCTATAGTGAAAAAAAAAATTATAAAAATAAGTTTGTTTATATTGTCAATTTTATGTTTCTGTTGTTAGTTTTCTATTGTTTGTAAAAAAACTGAAAACCAAATTTTATAATTTTCAGTTGTTATGACAACTTGTTGACAGAAATTTTAATATTCATAAATAATTTTTTTGGATTAAATTATCTATTTTATATATTTTTAAATTAAAATTAAAATTAAATGATCACATGGTAATTAAAAGAAAAATATACATAAATTTCAAAAATTAATTATTTAGTCAATTATAAAATACTTTTACTATTTTTAAATTGTAATGTCCAATTAAATTTTTATGTGAAGTACATTTTGAAAGTAGAACAAGTAAGTCAAATGATTATAATAAAATTTATTTTTATTATAATAATTTTTTAATGTGTATTATTTGTAATTTTATTATTTTAATTATATTTTTATAATAATATTTGATTTAAATATGAGAATAGACATTTTTAATTAAGTTTTTAATATGTATTGGTTTTATGAATGTTAACCAAACAAGTTGATGGTTTGTAGTTTCTAATTTATGTTTCTAGCTTGTGGTTTTCATTTTTACTTTTTGTTTCTCTAATTTTTAATAATGATACCAAACGACTCCTTAAATTTAGAGTTGTATTGAATTTGAATAAAATTTAATATAAAATTATATTAAAATTTGTTCAAATCCAAATCCAAAATCTGAAATCTATACTCCCAAATATTTATGTTATGTTTGAGAGCATGAATTTCAAACATTGGATTTGGATTTGAATAGATTTGAAGAATTTTAATATAATTTTATATTATATTTTATTCAAATTCAATACAATTCCAGATCTAAGACTTTATTCGAAACTAACTTGCATTGAATGGGAGCACATAATTTGATCCCGTGCAAGTAGAATCGACCTTCTCATATAAGCAAGTCCTATTTTTCTGAGGAAGTATTAATTAATGTTGTGTAATAAAATTGATGCAATCTCAAGGGGATAAACATGCAAAAGATTAGGTATCGGTCAAAGATTAATCGATAGGTCATCTATATATATATATATATATATATATATATATATATAATTATTTCACTCATTTATGATCCTACCCATTCATAAATGGGCCAATTCATTACACATATAATTTTACAGTGTTATACAAAACCATATACTAGATACTAGGTCAAATTTATAACTTCAGATATTATTATTGTTACATTTTCTCCTCATCCTTAAAAATTAGTCAATCCCTTGGTTTAAAAATATAGAATTACAATGGTAGTTACAAATTTACATAATTACATAATTTAATTTCAAATAATAAACTATAGTTAATATTATACATAAATTTATATCTTCCTACCTATATAATTATATATAAATCTGAATAAAAAAAATTACAAATTACATATATATATATATATTTAAATAACTCAAATAAATCAATTGTCTACATATATAATTATAAAATTATATACCTTATAGAACCAAATTGTTTGAATACAAATTAAGGAGTATAGGACAAAAAGAGAAAATAAGCTAAGAAAGAAATGGTAGTAGCATTTTTGGGTGTGACGTCTAAGAAAATATCAAAACGCATATTTATTTTCATTGATGGGCATATAAATTAAAATAGATTTGTTTAATTTAAGTATTTTTTTCATGATAACTACTTTTTTTTTTTTAAGCTGTTCCAAATAAGAGCTTAATGTTTAAGTGTTAAGCTATGAATATTGGGATTTGGGATGTAAGTCTCCTAATTATCTTCTGTTTGGAAGTATGGAATTTGATTCTTAATTTCGAATTGATTAGATTTGGATAAAATGTAACACAAAATTGTATCTAATTTATACCAACATAAATGCCTTCAAATTTATATATATCTCCATAACATCTCAGGAGGCATATGTGCCCAAAAATATTTTCCATATTTCAAAAAATAATTTATTTTGTGCAAGCTACAGTTATTCTTTATTGATGAACTTTCAAAAAAAGGAAACGAATTGAAAAGAGGAGGCTTCATAACCACAAGGGCTTGCAAATATCTAAACTCACTACGTGCAGACCCACACACACACACACACACATATATTGGTCTTTTTTTTAGTTCGTTTTTTTTAAAATTTCATATACAATTGTTCATTAATTCAATAAAATGAGAAAATATAGAATTATATATATATATATTAAAAATTAAAAAAAAAAACAAGAAAGGAGAAAATTTGTAGCAACTTTAAACCTATAAACACAAGGAAAAAAAGAAATTAGACATGTGGGATTGTACAATTAACACATGGGTAAAATTTGAGTTTAGTTATAGTAAATTGAGGAGTTTTTTCTGGTTTTAACCTTTTATTTTTTAAATATATTAAATAATACCTTTTTCAGGAAAATATTTCCCGGAATAATCCTGACGTAATCTCGCTATTTGAAGTAGCGAGATTTGCCACGTGTCATTTCCATAAAAAAATTATTTAATATATTTTTTTAAAAAATAAAAATTCAGGAAATAAATTATTCTGCGTTATAAATCTGGAAATAATTTATTACGCAGAATAATTTATTTCCCTATTTATCATTTTAAGAAAAATATTAAAAAAATTTATTGTATAATATATTGAAAATTTGAACTTTATTTTAAATTACCAATTTTAATTGTACCTGAAATTAATATATATATATATATATATATATATATATATATATATATATATATATATATATATATATATATATATATATACACTGATAGTTTGTTTAAGGGATAGAAAATATAACGTTCAAAAATATTATTTATTTTTAAAAAATATTTAAAAATAATAATATATATTTAGAGTTTGAAATTTAAATTATAAATATGATTTTTATGTATTTGTACAAAAAAATAAATATTTTTTTTATAATTTTACCCAAATTTAAATTTGACTCTCGAATTCAAATTCCCAAATATAATTTTTTATTTTAATTATTAACTGATTTTTTATGATCGATGAATAGAAAAAATCAAAGTAAAAATTGATTCTTTTTAAGAAATAAAAAAAAAAAGTGTGTTGGCTTTTTTGAGATTAAATATTGTTAAGTCAAAGTTTTGTGTAATTAATGTATTTATTTGTGGATTCTAATTATGTGGGATACTCTGACTATTTCTTAGGCGTTTCCACTTATTATTTTGTTCAATTAATAAAAAAAAATGAGAGAAGATTAAGATATGATAATTATGTATACATTTATTATTCAAAGTAAAGATGGATTATCTTTATTATAAGAGATGAGAAAAAAAAATGTTAAAGACTTGCTTAGTTGTGGAAGATATTTTTTATTTTTTAATATTTAAAATTTTAAAAAGTTATAAAAATTTAGCTTTTTTTAAAAAATATTTTGAATATACATATAAAAAAGGTGTAAATACCCAGAAAATATAATAAATAAAAGAAATTGAAAAAAATAGATTTTTGACTGAGAAAGGAGAAAAATCGGCAACGATTTCCTGGAGAGGAGAGAAAACTGGTGACAGTTTTAGGGATTTGTCGCGGGACGGTAAATAAAAATCATTTCAAACTCTAAATAATTCTCTTTACATTTTGTTAATTTATTATTTATTAAATATAATTCCGCCTAATTATCAACAAGACATTCAAATTAGGATCATTTGTTAGCAATTTTTAAAAATTAAATTGTGGTATCCAAAATAATATTTGAATCGCTTTAATTTAAAATTTTAAATAGAAGATAGTGCTTTTGAGATTTAGTGAAAAATATAAAAATATATATTTAAAAATTTTGAGATTTGTTCAAAAAAAAATATATATTTATCTATATATTTAATATGAAAATATATATTTTAAAAAAATTATTCTACGTAATAAATTCTTCTGCGTAATAAATCGGGAAATAATTTATTACGCAGAATAATTTATTTCCCGATTTTTCATTTTTTTTAAAAAATATATTAAATAATATATTTTTTATGGAAATGACACGTGGCAAATCTCGCTACTCCAAGTAGCAAGATTACGTCAGGGTTATTCCGAGAAATATTTTTCCGAAAAAGGTATTATTTAATATATTTAAAAAATAAAAAAAAACTCGTAAATTGAGCCATTCAACTTAAATTTGATGGATCAGTTAAATTCTGATTAATTAAATCAGAGTTGGTGGAATGTTTCTGCTAAACCTATAAATAGTAAACTTCAAAAGGTTAACATACACCGTTGAAGAGATGAATTATTCACTAAGAAAAAGAGTTCAAAGAAGAAGATTAGAAAGAGAATTTTGTTAGGCAAATTGGGAAAAAATTAGAGAAAAGTCTTGGATACTGAAAGTGTAAGAAAAACAAAGAGATTGTGAGTGAGAGTATTTGGAAAAAAAGTTGATGACAGAAGAGTTAAGGAAGAATTGAAGATTGAAAAAGGTTCAAGTGCAGAAGCTGGAAAAAGGGCTTAGCAGTAAAGAAATAGAAGAGTTCGCGCAAGGATAAAAGAGCAAGTTTGCAGAAAAAAATTCAAAAATAGGGGTGGGTATACATTCTTCCAATTTTGGTTCCTGTTTCAATTTACGCTGACGGTATCTTACTGCAGTAAAAAAATAAAAAAATAAAAATACCAATGCCACGTGTTGTCACCACTGGCCGACACGTGGTAGCCCTTTCCCTAATTGGATCAACTTGAGTTAACCTGTTGACCCGGTTCAACCGATCAGTCTGACCCGTCTTGAATCGCCTAGATCATTTTATTTAATTTGAAAATAATTTTTTTAATTTTAAAAATTGGAAAAAATAGAAAAAAAGGAAGAATAAAAAAAATATTAAAAATCAAGAAAAATAAATAAAAATATTTGAATCATTTTGACTTAGATAAAAAAATACAAAAAAAAAAAAAATGAAAAAAAGTCTTTAAAAAATCATAGAAAATTGCGGAAAAATGTTTGAAAATTTTTAGAAATTTGTGAATTTTGTTTTTGGAAATCTAGGAATGTTTTAATGATTCGTTTTACTTAAATTCAACGAGTTTGTTTGATTATTATCTATATATATATATATATATATATATATATATATATATATATTATATTTTGTGTATGTGTGTCCCAATAATTAAACAAAGGGTAATAAGTTATTTCAGACCTTACCTATATTAGTTCTAAAGGAGTTTATCTAATAAAATTCCCTCTTTTGGAGATCTTGTTAAACATTCTTAAATTAGATATTATTTCATATTTTCTTTTTAAAATTTTAATGTTTATAGACTTTTAAGGAGTGAAGTAAGGTCATTAAGTTCCATTTAAGGATAATTCATAATTAATTAGATATCGTTTGTAGAAGGAATGTGTAGGAGGTGTTACTACATTCTTCTCGTATAACTAAACTCCCGATCCCAACTCTAGTAGTGCAGATTGAGACTACTAGTTTTTAGTTTAGGATTAGTTTAAAAACCAATCAACAAGTAGTAATTAGGTGAACTAACCGTATTTAGAAAAATAACAAGTTAGTGGTGACTCCATTGAACCTTTAATATTTTTATTTTTTATCATTTCAGACCATTCTTTGAGACATTGCGATGTGTGTGTGTGTGTCCATATATATATGTTGGGAACTTGAATTTTATAATAATGTGATGGGTATTTGATGTAGGATTTATATCCCAAAGGATACGTCCCACATGAATGATATGGGTCCCACATGAAGGGTATATGTCCCATTTGATAAGGATATGAATGGTTGTATGGGTTAACTAAAGAGTAAACTTATTTAATTTGAGAAATTAATGGTGGAAGTTTGAAGAGATTCCTATACATAAATTAGCCACTTTTATGGGGAGTAGCTGAAAGGGGCATGCTAACATTAAGCTAAACTAAGAAAAGAGAGCTAAGAAAGAGAGAAGAAGTTAAGCCTATGAGCTGTAGTTATATGGGGGCTTCTCATAAGCTCTAGACATATATGATGTTAGCTGCAAAGAAAAGGTAGGAAGAAAATAATTGTTCTCTCTTTACCTTTGCTTCTCTAATCATCAGGTGATCCTATAGATCTGATGAAGGAAGGAAAAAGAAGGAGGAAAAGTGGGAAAAACAATTTCTTTGGATTCTCCGGGTGTTCTTCTCGAATTGTTTGATATGACTGATTCCCGTATATAAAGTTTATGATTTTATGATTTATTTATTTTCACGTAAGGATAAATCGATGTGAAGTTCATGATAATTAAATATCCTAAAAAAAAATAGCATCTTAAACTTTTCATATATGTGGTATTAGAGCCCGTTTAAAATTATTATGTTCTTCTTTCATATTTAAATTTGAGAAGAGGGATGGATTGGTAATTTGAAATGAAATCTGAGATGAATGTGAAATATGACATGCATAAGCTGTTTTGCTTTTGAAAAAAAAGAAAAAAAGAAAAAGCTGATTGCAGTTTTGGTTCTATACCGTGAAGATTTGATTTTGTGAATTCAAGGTTGTTTAGTGAGATTACTAGTTTTTTTTTTCCAATGTATGGGCTATCAGTTTTTTTTTTGAATATACGGGCTGCTAGTTTTTTAATACATGGGCTGCCAGATTTTACATAAAAAAAATATAATAATAAAATAAAATATTAATCCAAGTAAAATTGTCATTGTGAGAAATTAATTATTTGCTTTAAACTTGGATTAATTTTGTTGAGTATAGAGTCAATCAACGTTTATATTATGGTTAGCTTGTTGTCACCAAAGTGATCATGCTAAGAAAACATAAACATTGTATTGAGATATAATTTTGCAAAAGTTATTACAGAATGGTTATTTAAATATTATGGTTGACCCAAAGGTGCACAAACTTTCAAATAATCATTGATTTAATCAGGATAATTGGAGAATGATAGTGAGATTGGGATGCCTGCCCAAAGGTGATATACCAATCAAACTTTATAAAGGTTATCAATTATGCCCGGATGAATGAAAATTATCAGTAAGTGTAAGGATTAGTATATTGCATAAGTTGATCCAAAGTTTGAGTGCAATTTACTAATGAAATGTTTTAAACTTAAAGCATTAATGTAGTGAGCATTTTGTGTTATTGCAATGTCTGTTCTTGTTTCATTGTATTCGTTGGCTTCTTCTGTTTCGATCTTCAACGGAACGAATTTCTCCGACTAAAATGAGTAGATTCAGTTTCACCTTGGTGTTTTGGATCTAGACTTAGCTCTGCGAATGGATAAACCGGCTGCTATTACTGAAACCAACAATTCGGAACAACGAGCTTTGTATAAGTCATGGGAAAGGTCAAACATATTAAGTATGATGTTTATGCGAATGTGTATAGAAAACAAAATTAAATCAACACTCCCTCAACTAGATAATGCAAAGGAATATCTTAAGGCAGTGGAGGATAGATTTCGTTCAGCTGATAAGTCTCTTGCAGGAAGGTTGATGGTTGAACTGACCATAATGAAATTTGATGACAACAAAGGAATGAATGAACATTTCCTAAAAATGACTAATCTGGTTGCTAGACTTAATACCCTGGGAATGAATGTTAATTAAAGCTTCCTTGTTCAGTTTATTTTGAACTCTTTGCATCTTCAGTACAGGCCTTTTCAGATTCACTATAAAACCATCAAAGAAAAATGGATTAGTTAAAAAAGAGGCAAGACTCAAACAACAAGGACAACATTCAGTAAATGTCTTGACTCACGTAACTGGAAGTAAAGGAAAGAAAACAAAGAAAGATTTAAAAAGAGATCCATTGAAGGTGGTGAGTACTTCTTATGGTGGTGAGGCTTGCAGGAAGGAACATTATGGTCCCATGTTACTTTTGTCGTGGCTATGGGCATTTAAAGAAAAGTTGTCCGAAACATAAAGCATGGTTTGAAAGAAAAGGGATACCTTACGATCCAGAGCGTAAAAGAAAAGGAACACATGATAGTCTTGGGGAATGGAAACCAAATGCTTGTTATGGGTGTTGGAACTGTTCAGTTGTATCTTGAATCGGGTCATTGTTTAGACCTGTTTGATACTTTGTATGTTCCAAATATTTCTAAGAATTTAATTTCCATGTCCAGATTAGATAATGACGGTTATGATTTGCATTTTGAACATAAAATTTTTCGTCTTATGAAAGGTGACTTATGCGTTGGCTCTAGTATTTTGTATGAGGGATTGTATAAATTTAATCTTAATAAAAAATTTGTTGAGACACTCCTCACTCTGTTTCATAATATTGGAACTAAGCATAGTAGAATAAATGAGAATTCCTCTTTCTTGTGGCATAAAAGACTGGATCATATATCCAGGGAAAGGATAGAGAGATTAGTAAAGGATAGGGTTTTATCGAATCTTGATTTTACTGATTTCGATGTGTGTGCTTATTGTATTAAAGGAAAGCAAACTAAACATACAAAGAACGGAACCACAAGAAGTAAGAATCTACTAGAAATTGTTCATACTGATGTATGTGGAACTTTTGACTCATCATCTTTAGGTGGAGAAAAATATTTTATCACCTTTATTGATGATTTTCCATGGTATGGTTATATCTATTTGTTGCATGAAAAGTCTCAGGCAATAGATGCTTTAAAGGCATATGTGGCTGAAGTGGAGCGACAATTAGATAAGAAAGTGAAAATCATTAGATCTGACAGAGGTGGTGAGTATTATTGTAGGTATGATGACATAAAACATTGTCCAGGATCATTTGCTAAAGTCCTAGAACAACATGGTATTTGTACTCAATACACCATGCCTGGTACGCTTCAGCAGAATGGTGTGGCTGAAAGGCGGAATCGTACTCTTATAGAAATGGTTAGGAGTATGTTAAGTAATTCCTTAGTACCCATGTCATTATGGATGGAAGTCCTTAAAACAACAGTGTATGTGCTAAATCGGGTTCCTAGCAAGGCAGTTCAGAAAACTCCTTTTGAATTGTGGACGGGAAGGAAACCGAGTTTAAGACATTTTCATGTTTGGAGTTGTCCAGTAGAG
Organism: Malania oleifera; assembly: GCF_029873635.1. Classification (NCBI taxonomy): domain Eukaryota; kingdom Viridiplantae; phylum Streptophyta; class Magnoliopsida; order Santalales; family Ximeniaceae; genus Malania; species Malania oleifera. The sequence goes on along the minus strand of NC_080424.1, from coordinate 101,946,959 downwards.
ATTAGATTCTATAATCCAAATGAAAAGAAATTGGATTCAAGGACTGTGAGTGGGTACTTTATTGGATACCCGGAAAAATATAAAAGGTATAAGTTTCACTGTCCTAATCATAGTACGAGAATAGTACTTAAATCCGGTAATGCAAAGTTTCTTGAAAATAGTGAAATTAGTGGGAGTGATATATCACGAAATGTGGCCATTAAAGAAATTTAGGTTCCTATACCGATATCTAGACCTTTAACAGACATTGTTGTTCTTTTAGTTGTTGAAAGACATGATAACATTAAACAACAATAAAATGATGTATCACTTCGTAATGAAAATGTCACCATTGAGCCAATTGCAGAATGATCACATGAAATAGTATTAAGGTGATCACAAAGAGTAAGGAAACCAACTATTTCTGATGATTATTTGGTATATCTGCAAGAGGCTGATTATGATTTAGGAACTAGTAAGGATCTGGTTACATTTTCACAAGCCATTGAAAGTGACGATTCTGAAAAGTGGATCAATGCCATAAATGATGAATTGAAATCTATGGAACATAATAAAGTCAAGGACATCGTTGATTTGCTTGAAGGGTTTAAGACAGTTGGGTGTAAATGGGTCTTTAAGACCAAATACGACTGTAATGGCAACATTGAACGATATAAAGCTAGACTTATAGTAAAGGGTTTCACTCAAAGGGAAGGTATTGATTATTAAGAGGCGTTTTCTCCTGTGTCTAAAAAAGGACTCTCTTAGAATCATAATGGCTTTGGCAGCTCATTTCGATTTAGAGTTGCATCAAATGGATGTGAAAACTGCTTTTCTAAATGGGAATTTAGATGAAGAGGTATATATGGATCTTCCTGAAGGATTAATGATTAAAGGAAATGAGCACATGGTTTGCAAATTAAAGAAATCAATATATGGACTTAAACAAGCTTCTAGATAATGGTATTTTAAGTTTCATGATACTATCATGACCTTAGGATTTAAGGAAAATACCGTTGATCGGTGTATATACCTAAAGGTCGGTGGGAGCAAGTTTATCTTTCTGATTCTATATGTTGATGATATTTTACTTGCTAGTAATGATCTTGGCTTATTGAATGATACCAAGAGATTTCTTTCTATGAACTTTGAAATGAAAGATATGGGTGAGGCAACTGATGTGATTGGAATTGAAATATTTCGGGACAGATCACTTGGACTATTAGGGTTGTCTCAAAAAGGATATATCAATAAAGTTCTAGAAAGATTTCATATGGTCGATTGTAGACCAACTCCTGCTCTTACTTGTAAAGGGGGCAAGTTTAGTGCAAAGGATTGTCCACAGAATGAATTAGAAAAGGAAACTATGGAAAATATTCCTTTTGCATCTGTTGTTTGGAGTTTGATGTATGTGCAGACTTGTACGAGACCAGATATAAGTTTTGCAGTTGGGATGCTCAGGAGATACCAAAGTAGTCCCGGAATGGAGCATTAGAAAGCTGCAAAGAAAGTTTTGAGATACCTGAAAGGAACCAGACACTATATGCTCACGTATAGGAGAACAGATCAGTTGGAGGTGGTTGGCTACTCTAACTCAGATTTTTCTGGATGCATTGATAGTCAAAAGTCAACGTATGGTTATTTGTTCCTGTTAACTGGAGGAGCAATATCATGGAAAAGTGCCAAACGGACTATCATAGCAGCATCTACTATGGAAGCTAAATTTGTGGCATGCTTTGAGGCCACAATTCAGACTTTGTGGTTGCAGAACTTTATCTCAGGACTTGGAATAGTCAACAGTATAGACAAGCCATTGAGAATTTATTGTGATAATTCCGCAGCAGTTTTTTTCTCCAAAAATGACAAATACTCTAATGACACTAAGCATATGGAGCTCAAGTATTTGGCCGTTAAGGAGGAATTTCAGAAACAGATAGTATTTATAGAACATATAAGGACTGAGCTCATGATAATAGATCCTTTAACGAAAGGATTGACACAAAAGACATTTAAAGAACATGCTGATCATATGGGTTTGTGTTGTAATCCTTGATGTATGATAGTGAATCTTTATGGTTTGTTTTATAATTAACATGTATATTGATATCAATAAAAGTGCTTCTGAACATTATTTCTATCTACCATTATTTACGTAATTATGGAAGATGGATAACTGTTAAACAGGAATGGTCTTTGACAAAGACATTACAAGGACAATATGGTAACTTCTTATTATGGATCATAGTTAAGTGGTTTATTAGTATTGTCGTACATGGAAGGGAAGATGTCGCTCTAATGATATTTACTGCCATGACTCGTGCTAATAGGTTGCTTGATTATAATATTATGGTAATCTCATTGAAAAGTATAACTAAACTAATGTTTTGTGCACATTATGGTTATTTGTTAATCCATATTAATATCATTCATATGGGCCAAGTGGGAGAATGTAGGATTTATATCCCAAATGATATATCTCACATGAATGATATGAGTCCCACATGAAGGGTATATGTCCCATATGATAAGGATATGAATGGTTGTATGGGTTAACTAAAAGGTTAGCTTTTTTAATTTGAGAAATTAATGGTGAAAGTTTGAAGAGATTCCTATACATAAATTAGCCACTTTTATGGGGAGTAGCTGAAAGGGGCATGCTAACGTTAAGCTAAACTAAGCAAAGAGAGTTAAGAAAGAGAGAAGAAGTTAAGCCTATGAGCTGTAACTATATGGGGACTTCTCATAAGCTCTAGACATATATGATGTTAGCTGCAAAGAAAAGGTAAGAAGAAAAAAATTGTCCTCTCTTTGCCTCTACTTCTCTAATCATCAAGAGTTTCCATGAATTTGGCGAAAGAAGGAAAGAGAAGGAGAAAAAGTGAGAGAAACAATTTCTTCGGAATCTCTAAGTGTTCTTCTCGAACGGTTTGATATGGCTGATTCTGGTATATAAAGTTTATGATTTTATGATTTATTTATTTTCACATAAGGGAAAATCTATGTGAAGTTCATGATAGTTAAAGATCCTAAAAAATAATAGCACCTTAAACTTTTCTTATATTTGATTAAACCAAGCAAGCTAGAAATTAAGAAGGTAACTAGGGATCGGAGTTGCACTTAATTTGGATGAATATATAAAATCATGCATGCATGCATTATGGAAGCTTTAATCATCTTCATTTTAAAATTATCTAAGGGGACGACCATTGACTTTCATTTCTCACTTCACACCAATGAGCACTCATCACAGATGCAGACATTCATTTTCACTCCCACCACCACCACTGGTCTTCCACCACGGTTCGACTTATAAGCCTATAGCTCCTACTACTTTCACCACTACAATATATAGATATTAGGTGGGAGGAGTCCATGGGTGAACTTGATACACATGGATAATACCACTTGATCCAAAAGTTTTGAATCCAATCATGTATATAAGTACCTATCATCCATTCGAATTTTTCAATGTGAAACAAACTTATAAGTGTAATTCTCAACAATAAATTTTCATTCACGGAGAAGTACAAATTTGAACTGTTGGTGTACAAGGAGCAGCAGCAGCAATTGGATCTATCGTTTTCTATTAGTTGCTAAAAAACATATATATATATATATATATATATATATATATATATATATATATATATGTCGAAGTCTCTCTATGCGGTGCGTTGACAGCGCAATCAGGCTTAGACTTTATAGAACACACCAATTAAATTCTTCTTCTTCTTCTTCTTCCTCCTCTTCATGCATGGCCCATCACTCATCACAGATACAGACATGCATTTTCACTCCCACCACCACCATTGGTCATCCACCACTGATCGACTTATAAGTCTATAGCTCCTACTACTTTCACCACCACAATATATATATGTGCGTATAAATTTTCATTTGATGGAGGAGTCAAGATTTGAACTGTTGGTGTACAAGAAGTACCAGCAGCTATAATTGGATCTGTCGTTTTCTATTAGCTAGCTAAAAAGCAAGCACTGTGCATATATATATATATATATATATATATATATATATATATATATTTGTCGAAGTCTCTCTATGCGGTGCGTTGGCAGCACAATCAGGCTTAGACTATAAGGAACTCTCCAATCAAATTCTTCTTACTCTTCCTCTTCCTCTTCCTCTTCCTCTTCATGCATGGCCCATCACTTATGAGTAAACTATAAGGAACTCTCCAATTAAATTCTTCTTCCTCTTCCTCTTCCTCTTCATGCATGGCCCATCACTTATAAGTAAAAGTCCACCATTAAGATTGTTCCTCGAGTATAATCCACAAACTAAATATACAAATTAACTAATAAAAGCCATAAAAATATGAATAAAATTTTTTTAAAGGGAAAAGTTACGGTTGCTTTTCAGTCAAATTAAAATAAAATTTAGGTTATACTAAATGTTGTTGGACTTTTTTCGAGTCTTAAAAAAAAAAAAAAAACTATGATGATATGTGCTCCATATATTTCGCATTGGGTGTGCCCAAATGAGGTTAAGTTAGTGTGTGAGCCTTGTTTACGACTCAAGGAAGGAGAAGAAAATATTTCACACCCAACAATCACATGTAATTTCAAGTCGAGAAAAGAATCGCTCCCACGAATTCAATGGTCTAGGCTACACTGTGTAGCTAATTGATATTTGATTTTAATGGGTAATACAAGTTTATTGGTGGTAAACAATTAAGTTACAGAGTCTAATAAATGAAGCAATCAAATAACCAGTTTGGTGAGAATTTTAGAATGGTTTTGATATCTCTATAACACATCCTATGATCAAAATTTTATTGAATTTAAAGAGTAATTAAATGAAGCAAAAATTCACTATACGTTGTGCAGACATCTTAATTTTTATCAGGATGATTTCTGAGGAGATCCGACGTAATAGAAGTTGACTTCGAATCTTGAAAATTGAAGGATCCTTTCAAAAATTCAATCGAGTCCTTTTCAAAATTAAAATTCTTTTATTTGAGTCCCAATATTATTCAGTTGAGTCACGATATTTTCAAAAATGAGTCCTGTTGTTTTTTTAAATTGAATTTTTAATTTTTAACTTGAGTCTTTCCATTTAAGCCTCTAATTTTTAAATTGAGTCCTTCAAATTTTTCTATGGAATCTTTTAATTTTAAAATTGAATTTTTTTAATTTTAGTGTGCCATTTTTATTAAATCGAGTCTAGGTTCTTCTATTTCTGAGAATCAGGCTTTATTTTTAAAAACCTGAGACTTTCCTTTTGGGAAGACAAAATTGGGCAAATAATAATAATAATAATAATAATAATAATAATAATAATAATAATAATCGTAAGAAATGTAAAAATAAAAAAGGGGGAGGGGGGAAGCATGTACGTGCAATAATTATTGTAACGACCTCAAAATTTATACCAATTTTTTTTTTCTACATAAGCTGCTCTGATACCCCTGCTATGAAATCTCAGACCCTAGAGGACACTGGGATATTCCTGTATACAATAAACATACTTGCGCGGCGGAAACGTAAATCTTATAGCCATATATAAATATATACAATACAAGAATCCAGTATTTTCTGACCATAGTCATAAAACATATCTCTCTCTAATATTATCTATCCAAAACACCAATTCTGTACAAACTTACCCTCTAAGCAAGGCAATAAAATAGTCACACAATCTGCGAGCCTGATCTGCTCGCCTAACTGGCTCACCTGAAAAATGTTAAAGTCATGGGGTGAGTTGATGCTTAGTAAGTGGAAATATGCTATTACTAGTGTATGACGACTGAGTAACATAAATTTTAAATAACATATGAGTTATAATAAAAGATAAATCTTTAAAGCATATCTTACACTTCTGCAATTTAAAACATAATTGTATCATCTGAATTTTCTACTTTTCATACTGCTAATATCATATTATATTAATCAAATACTGTAAAACTGTATACATATACATAACTGTGTTTTATCCCCGGAACTCTGTATGTCATGATTTGATCCCTCATGATAGGGTTGTGCGGCCCGTAGGCGGGACTTAATCTGGTCGGCCCTCTAGATAAGTCACTATATTCTACACTATCTTAGCTCGGCCAAACTGTATACTCTCCTAGGCACGGGACTGATTGCTACCTCGTCAAACTGGTCCCCTCAACCTAGTGAACTGGGGAGCTGCATACTCTCCGAGCACAATTGACGGTATCCACACACTATCTGAGATATGTGGTTGCACTCTATTTTGTATTAGTAACGGTACCGTGCTCTGTATTCTGTATCTGTATCTGTATCTGTCTGCAATCTTTTCACAGGGATATGATACTATATATATATATATATATATATATATATATATATATACACATATATATTCTTTTATTGTTTTCATCATATTTCCAAAATAACCATAACATTATAACTCTGTACTATAAATACTGTAATATCTGTAGCATCTTGATGCTAAAACTGTATCATCTGTCTGTATACTTTATCTATATAATCTATCTGTATACTCTGAGTGTTATGGTATTTAGGAAAATATAGCCTTCTATATATACTACATACACTAATCTGAATAAACATCCATATACTGTTTTATATATATATATATATATATATATATATATATATATATATATGTTTGTGTAATCATTTGAATAAAAACTGTATATGTATACACATTTTGTTTGTATAAAATCTGTAAATATCTAACTATATCTGTACAGCTTGATGTACTGAAAAATTGTATAAAACTACATATCAGATAATATCTACTCAGGCCACACATACTTTAAAAATTCGTATTCGGTATAATAACTGGTATACATGCATATATATATAAAATTTCTGATAACGTAAGTAAATCTCCTAGCGTAGCATATTTCCCTTAACTAGTTCCTGAAAAAGCCCTCATTGAACTCTGGCCCTACACTCGTAGGGTTCTTCACTTAACACCCTAAAAATGACATCCCCCCATAACAAAATATCAATATTTTTTTGTATACAACATTTCTTATAACTATAGAGAAAGCATATTTTGAATAAAACACCTTACCCTGAGTTTGGGATGAATTCCAAACTAACTCCACCAACGATAAGCTCCAGCAGACTTGCAGACAACTTTATCAGGAACGTCATGGTGGCCGCAAATCTTCAATCCGGCGAGAAACGGACCTGGAATCGAAGAGAGAAGGAGTGGGAGGTGTAGAGAGAGAAATAGAAGGTTTCCTGCGCAAATTTCGCGTGAAAAATCCAGTTTTCACTATTTATAAGCCCGAATTCATCGACGAGACACGTCATCTCGTTGACAAGTTCTTAAGAAATTTTTTTGACGTACTTCCTCCCTCGTCGATGAATTTCAGAATGCCCCAAAAATCTATCTCGGTATTTTCTCATCGGCGAAACGTGTCCTCTTCGACGAGCTCCTCTTATATCCTCGTCGACGAATCCTCTGTGTTCGTCAATGAGGACCCTTCTAATTTTTCTGGGTTATTACAATTATTCTCTCTTAAACCCCTTTAACAAAAAGTGCGTACGTGTATAAGGAATATTTTCTATTGGGATATTTCCTTTTGCTTCTCTCAAGCATTTTCGCGCAAATCTGCATCACCTAGACTCCTTATAAATAGGGAGTCTCAACTCAACGAAAGGGCAGAGGGCCCGAGGGGGGGGGGTCTCATCATTATATTGTTCACCATCACCTTTCAAGCTTTCTCTCTTCCCCGAGCTCCTGCATCCTTCCTCGCGCTCAGCCATCATCCTTCTCCATCACTGGAATCCTCACACCCACAACTCTCATGCTCACCGTCGTCTCCATCTCTCTTTCGTCCTCTCATTCTATTGTCTCTCTTGCATTCCTCCTCTCTTACTACAGATCCCATACCAACCCAACACTACCCTCCGTTCGTTACTCCCTCCAGACCTCCCTCGGGCCCCGAACCACAGTCACTCTTTGATTTTCCTGCTCCCTCCTCTCCTGGCATTGCCCTTCTCACCTAACCATCATACCAAGGACCCTCTTCATGGTCGCATCACACCAGACCATCAGCAGCACCCTCCAACCTCCTTCGAATCTCCCCCACACCGGCATTACCAAAACCACCACTGCCAGCCATTGCTCACTAGTTCCGGCGAGCACAGTCCCGACCACGGCACCAGCAACCCAACATCTACTTCCAACCGTAGCCATCTTCATTGCCACCCTCCTCATCCTTCATGACACCGTCGACACCCCCTCGACATCGTGTGGTCCTTTGGCGGCATCACCTTCATCTCTCGCCTTGCCAGCTCCAACGTTCTGAAGGATTCTGAAGGAGGAGACATCGGAGGAGTTTAAGTCGTAATCGAGTACCTCACCTCCACGCCGTTGTCTCACCGGCCATTCCCATGTCCTTCTAGGGTATTGGGCTTCACATATCAAACCTGTAATGGCGGAGTAGAGGACTCAAAGCAGAATCGCGTTTCATGTACTCCATCTTCATCTATCTCTCTCTCTCTCTCTCTCTCTCTCTCTCTCTCTCTCTCTCTCTCTCTCTCTCTCACTCTGGTTTTTCTTTTTATGCTCACTTCATATGGTTTCATTTCTCACTTTTGATTTCGAGCCTCGATCTCATTTCCATTGCTGTAATCCAATGATGCTTCACTGACAATCAATAGAAGTATTTGATGAATCTGTTTCCGTCAGCATTGGTTTTAGAGGTTTAATGCATTTGAATCTGAGGCTTCTATGACGCCCCGATTTTTATACCAATTTTTTTATATAAAAAAATAATAAATATTCATACATCATCAACAATATTCACAAATCGGCCACGTCAACAACCCGATTACCACCCATATGACCCGACCCGCATTGGGTACCGAGTAACTAGTCATTTCATTTATACAACTTAACAGCGGAAGACAGTAAACACATAACAATCAGAATACAATACCCAGAGTATCAACATGCATATATATATATATATATATATATACATTACCATCACATACCCAAAAACAACACAACCCTAGGGAAATTACACCTCCCTAGTCCAATAACTTACCCTATGTATCAGGGTTTCAGCTCCCTACGGTCTCGGAGCTCTATCACCTGGTCTGTCTCTGTTCTCTGAAAAATTTAGATAATTTGGGTAAGACACATTTCAGTAAAAAGGAATAAATTATTTAAAGTGTGTGGTCATATGAGTTCAGTTATATCACACTTTACTTTTCAAATCATCATTTCATCTGAGAAAATACATTGATATACATATTCTCATAATCATATAGATATACAATACAAGCTTTTATAAGCTTTAAAACCATTTCTCAAGTTCATTCTACTGTTCACCGTCACCTTTCAAGCTTTCTCTCCTCCCAGAGCTCCTCCATCCTTCCTTGCGCTCAACCACTGCCCTTCTCCATCACCGACATCCTCACACCCCATTGTCTCCATCTCTCCTTCGTCCTCTCATTCTATCGTCTCTCTCGCATTTCTCGTCTCTCACTACAGATCCCATACCAATCCAGCACTACCCTCCGTTCGTTACTCCTTCCAGACCTCCCTTAGGCTCCGAACCTTAGTCACTCTCTGATTCTCCTGCTCCCTCCTTTCCTGGCATTGCCCTTATCGCCTAACCATCATACCAAGGACCCTTCTCACGGTCGCATCACACTAGACCATCAGCAGCACCTTCCAACCTCCTTCGACTCTCCCCCACACCGGCATTAGCAAAACCATCACTGCCAGCCATCGTTCACTAGTTCTAGCGAGCACAGTCCAGACCACAACACTAGCAACCCAACATCTACTACTAGTCGTAGCCATCTTCATCGCCACCCTCCTCGTCCTTCACGACACCGTCGACACCCCTCGACATCGCGTGGTCCTTTGGTGGCATCACCTTCATCTCTCGCCTTGCCAGCTCCAACGTTCTGAAGGATTCTGAAGGAGAAGACGTCGGAGGAGTTTCAGCCATATCCGACTACCTCACCTCCACGTCGTTGTCTCACCAGCCATTCCCACGTCCTTCTAGGGTACTGAGCTTCACATCTCAAACCTATAGTGGTAGAGTAGAGGACCGCATTTCATGTACTCTATCTTCATCTATCTCTCTCTCTCTTTCTCACTCTAGTTTTTCTCTTTATGCTCACTTCATATGGTTTCATTTCTCACTTTTGATTCTGAGCCTCGCTCTCATTTCCATTGCTATAATCCGATGATGCTTCACTGATAATCAATAGAAGTATTTGAAGAATCTGTTCCCATCTGCATTGGTCTTAGAGGTTTGATGCATTTGAATCCGAGGCTTCTGTGACGTCCCGATTTTTGTGCCAATTTTTTTATTTTAAAAAAATAATAAATATTCACATATAATCAACAATATTTACAAATCGGCCACGTCAACAACCCGGTTACCACCCATATGACCCAACCCACATTGGGTACCAAGTAAATAGTCATTTCATTTATACAACCTAATAATAGAAGACAGTATACACATAACAATCAGAATATAATACCTAGAGTATCAACATGCATATATATATATATATATATATATATATATATATATATATATATATGTAGACACCCCATTTTTACCCAGGCCCGATATGATTATTATTATTATTATTATTATTATTATTATTATTATTTACATTGTTATTATTACTTCATTTTTATTTTTATTTTTATTTTTTGCTATAATTATTATTATTATTATTTTATTATTGTCATTTTTACTATTACTATTAGTATTATTATTATTACTAGTCTTATTATTATTATTTTATTGATAGTATCTTTATTATTTTTACTTTTACTACAATTATTTATTATTATTATTATTATTACCTTATTGATTTTATTATTATTATTATAATAATTATTATTACTATTACTATTTTCATTATTACCATAATAGTAAAAGCAAAAAAAAGAAAAGAAAAAGAAAAATAAAATCAAAAAGGAAGTTTTTTTTAGGGTTTACAGAATTTTTTTTATATAAGGGGGCCATAGCCAAGCCAAAGAGGAGGAGGCACAGACCAAAGAAAGAAAAATCTTACCTTGCAGTCTTGTGCGGTGGCAATGGAGTCGTTGGCGTTTGCGCAGTCAACTAGATGAAACCAATCGAGCAACGATTTCTTATCCGATTAATGCGAAACTTTATGAGGTGTTTCCTAACCCTTTGATCTTAATTTTCACCGTTCAGATTCTTCTTTTGAGTTTTCTCCCTTTGTGTTAATGTCTTGCACAACCGTATTACCGCCGCAGCAGTGGAGTCATTAGTGTCTGCGCATCGAACTGGACGAAGCCAATCAAGCAGCGATTTCTTATCCGATCAATGCGAAATTTTACGAGCAGTGGAGTCATCGGCGTCTGCGCATTCAACTAGACGAAGGCAATCGAGCGGCGATTTCTTATCCGATCAATACGAAATTTTACCAGGTTGTTTCTGACCCTTTTATCTTAATTCTCACCATTTCAGATTATTATTTTGAGTTTTACAATTTCATTTTAATTTATTACACAGCTGTCTCACCGCCGCAGCAGTGGAATCGTCGGTGTATGCGCATTCAACTAGATGAAGCCAATCGAGCGGCGATTTCTTATCTGATCAATCTGAAACCTTACTCGGTTGTTTCTAACTCTCCCTTGTTAATATTTACTGATTTGATTAATTTCTTTGAGTTTCATCTCTTGGACAACTTGTCCACACACACACAAACACACACATGCACGTGTGATGTTTTTGTAATTTGTTTATATATATATTTTTTTCTTCTTAATGTTATTTTGTATATATATTGCTATTGCGTATATATTGATGTTCATTATTGTTTATTATTTATTTATTTCTTGTATACGATTGTATTATCATTTTGTCGTGTTCATAACATTGTTGTGGAATTTTTAATGCTATAATATTTATTTGAATAAATGATATTTATATTTAGCAACTTAGAATTGTAAGTAGCATTATACATTTAATTTAGTATTTTAGGTGACCGTGTACATTTAGTAATATAACATTTTAGGTAATATTATATATTATTATTATATTTTTAGTATGTTAATATACAAGGTATTAATTATTATGGTAAGTTTAATATTTTAGGTAATATTCTTTGTGTTTTGGTATCATGCTATTATATGGTATGTTTAGTATATATAGTATTATAGTAATCTATTACGTATTATATTATTTGTGGATATTTATTATTATTATTATCGTAATTATGTGTATTATGGTATGTTTAAGTATTTTTGTTTATAACGCACATGTAGTATTTTAATATTTGCTCATTATCTTAGTCTATATTATTGTTTATATTCTACTATTATTGGTATGTTAGATATTTTAGCTTCTATTATATATGTTGATTAGTATGTATTTTGGTATCCTAATATTTTAGTTTATTACTATTTTATTTACTTATTTATTATGTTTAAATTATTATATCTATTATTAAAACCTCCCATACTAATATTTTCCTATAAAACTTTTACTTACAATTTTAAAATGTGGGAGCGTATTTTCTTAAATAATTTTGATTTTAATCCCTATGATTTTTTTGCGGGGGTATGAGCCTTCGGGCTTCACGTATCCTAAACTCTGAGGGATTATATATGTATATATTATCTTTATTTATTTATTTATTTTTCACATTTATTTATAAATTCATAAAATAGGAGTAATTTGAAGAATTATTAGATTAACTTAGGGATAATTTCAAATTAATTAGGTACCGTTCGTAAGAACGGGCGCGTAGGGGGTGCTAGTACCTTCCCCTCGCGTAACCGAACTCCCGACCCCAACTCTGGTAATATAGACTGATTCTACCCCTAACGGGGTAGTAATCATGTGTTCTAACTGCACTAAAGGTTAGTGGCGACTCCGACATCCATGTTTTTCCACACCATATTAAAATTGATTTTTAATTTCGCCGCCCGGGACACACGCGCTCCCGGGACGCGGTGACAATATATATATACTATCATCACATACCTAAAAACAACACAACCCTAGGAGAATTACGCCTTCCTAGTCCAATAACTCACCCTGTATATCAGGGTCTCAACTTCCTAGTCCTAAGATTTTTGAAATATGAAGGGAAGGTTAGCAACTTTTACATGAAGAGTGTTTTGTGCTATATAAATTATTTATTATTTTTAAGTGTATTAAAGTAGGAGGCCAGGAGCGGAGGTCCATATAAAATGGTGCAATTTAAGAGAATTTTTTAAAATTAATTTATAGGACCATTAACAAATAAACATATATAGGTTTTTTATTGACTTTCATTTCTAACCTCAAACATAGGACCCATTGATGCAGACACGGACACAATCTTGATCAGCTCCATTAGTCGTGACCATATGGGCTGCCCAGTCTTCAACCATCCATTTTTTTTCAAAGATACATTGCAAGGTATGACAACTGCCGCTAAAGCTTAATTCCGATTTGAAAGGACACATAAATTCATTAATGGTAGAGAAAGATTTTAACTAGAGGCTGACATCAACGTATCCACCAACGAGCATATCTAAGAAGATTCAAGTCAATATTACAGTTGTTCCTCTACTCTACAACCAACGTATGTCCCTCCCTCATGGATCAAATCAAGCTTCTATTTTATTTTTTTTATCACTTTTTATTTGAAGGGGTCTTTGATTTAAATTTATTCAAACTCGCTTAAATTCGAATCCAAGGTTTAAGTTCCGTTTCAGGATTTGTGAAAAGAAATGAAAGAAAACAAATAAAATTATTTAGTTAATTTTACTTGGTACATGTTTTTCATCATTACTGTCCTTTGATTAAGTTAAATGAGATAATCTAAATTCTCTTGTTAAAACTGTAAATAAATATAACTTACACAAGCAACAAATGACATCCGACCACAAGTCAACAATTTAAAAGAGCAACACCTTATAATCTTATTCTTATTTAAAGACAAGGATTGCACACTCACTACATGTGCAAGAATAACATGCACGTATTCCATTCGGTTTTCATGTATATCTACATGTCATACTTATATAGTTGACAACCCGAACTTCCTAGGTTGTGTTGGACGTAGTTAGCATTTATCAACAAGACATAATCAACTATGTATACAGTTTTGTGGGGTAGGAACAATTACAAATGTCAACTCGCGATTTAACCCTTCAAACAAAGCTCTACATACACATTAGTTGTACAAGGAAAACTATCAAGTAATGGTCTTGTCTAGTCAACATGTTAATATTACAATTTTTGACATTAATATTGTTCACTACCTGTAGGTCAACACTTTGTGCGGCACGAAAGTTAGTAACATTATATGTCAATGAGACATTTGACATATATTTAAGTTAACCATCCAACCATGTCAATAGAATCAGCAAGTACTGTAGCAACCTTGTCAAAGACCATGCCCTTAACCGTATCTATCTCTGACCATGTTGAGTCGGCAACTTAGTATCTATGTGTTTCCTCTCCTTAACAACATAGATATCAATTCACCGAATGTTAAGATAACTCATGACAGATTATCTTGTGTTATTACCTTGGCACATGACTTGACAACAATATATACTTTAGAAATGTCAAGATAGTCAAGGGTTTGACAGTTATCATTTTTGATTAAGTGTATAAGTATTTTTGTATAAAGGACAAGGGACCCAAAGGACCTAAAGAACATGCATTTTGGATAGTGTAATGCCATTATATTATTGTAACAAGACGTTTATAGATTTTTCACATGGAGTACTTGTATACTTATTGTGGTGCCAAAGGTCGAAACAATAGGAACTTTTTATTGGCGGCATATTGCATTTTGATGACATTTTAGTTTAGCTAGATGCTTGGTCGCTCCGGGCCATATAGTTGTGTCATGAGGTTGATTATATAAATTTCACAACATATTTCCTTGATAGGTGTAGAAAAATGAAGGATCACAGAGAGAGAGAGAGAGAGAGAGAGAGAGAGAGAGAGAGAGAGAGAGAGAGAGAGAGAGAGAGAGAGAGAGAGAGAGAGAGAGAGAGAGTACAATGAGTTTGATTAGCAGTGCAAGAAATTTCACTTTTGAGAGTTTAGAATGAGACAAAGGATGAATGCATTATATGCATAGTTAGACTTAAGACTCAATAGCTTACTTTTTTATGGTTTTCAGTTGTTTTGACAACTTGTTGTCAAAAATTTTAATATCTATAAATAATTTTTTTGGATGAAATCATTCATTTTATATACTTTAAAATTTAAATTTAAACAAAAAGACCAAACAAATTTTAATATAATTAAAATAAAATATGCGTGAATTAAAAAAAAAGAAGAAGAAAAAGTAACAAAGTCAATTACAAAATATTTTTTGATATTTTTGAATTATCATGTTGAGTAAAATTTTTATTATAAAGTAAATTTTAAAATTATAACAATTAAGTAAAATAATTATAATAATTTTTAACTAAAATTTTAATTTGTATTAGTTTTATAAATATTAAGTTTCTGATTTTTAATTTTTAATTTTTATTTCTTATTTTTGGTTTTTGTTTTAAATTTTTATTTTTATAATCTTACATGGAAGGGGGGAATTTATTTTTTATTTTTTGGGGCTGTTCCGTTGATCCGAATGCAAAGATGGTCTGAACTCGGAGACCGCTCTACGCCCGCCGGTCCATCAAATGGGAAAAGCCAAAAGGTCAATGGTCAACAAATACCATAACATGCATTTAGCATTAGGCAGTTGGAGCAAAATTATATTTTATATTAAGCCACCATTAAAATGGTACGTAGTACGTACCCCCCAACTCTCGACAGCTCGCTCAACATCCAATCTTTCATTTTTAAATTAAAATTTATGCCACTGACTTAACTTACTGCATGCAAGCTGCCTCCCTCCATCGATCATCATTAATTTTGACCCAACTCCATATGCCCTGCATGGCTGTATCCCACCATCAATTATATTTATTTTTCCGGCTGGAAACTACAAGGATGGAAATTAAAATAAATAAATAAATAAATAAATATGCATATATTTGGTCCATATTATGATTTTTTATATACCTATTTTATATTTTTATGATAAGTTGGGTAGCTAGGATTCACTCTCTATGGTTGCCCTAGTGGTAAATAATGCCCATAATGAGCATATAGGTTTATTATCCTCAACTTTATTTTATCCGAAATTATTACGGGTCGCTGTACTCTCATCACGTGTATATCTTAGACTTTTATGTATTTTACACGTGCGCATTATATCAGTAAAAAAGTAAGTAAATTCAAGAACGGACAAAGCTACCAACCATGGTAGTCATGACCAGTCAAAGTATTTTTCCATCTGTGTGGTTAAGCTAACACTAATTATAAATTAGCCAAAGCTTAATAAAAAATTTAATTAAAATTATTCCATGATTTTAGTATCTTTTTGTTTAAGAAAGTATGAGAAAGACAAAAGAAATGGTGTGGGGGAGGTAGTGCTGCCTTTGCTTGCGCCATGGACCAAAGTTAGCGGTGGAAAATCCCTCTTGGCTCACAAGTATATTCTTTTGTGTTCCCATGGCCCATGAAATGTGTATGATGACATGATGGGAAAAAAATATGGTATAGTAAAAATGGGTAGTTAGCATAATTTGGTTAAAATCAAATTAATTGAGTCAATTTAGTCCGTTCGGTTCGGTTTGGTTAAAAATTTATTCGGTTCGATTCAGTTTTTATTTTCGTTGAATTTCATTTTTTGGTTTTTGGTTCGGTTTTTGGGTTTGGTTAATTTGGTTAACTGAATTAATCGAATAGTATAAATTAATAATAAATAAAAATTTATATATTATATATTAAAATAATTTATATATTATATATATGCTAAAATTTTATTCATTTTTTATATATTATATATATTAAAATTTTATATATACTATTTATATTATATATATATATAAATATTAAATCGGTTAAAATCGATCAACCAATTTAACTGAAATTCGATTTAGTCGGTTTTGAGCTTGGTTAAATATGGAATTTTGATCGATTCGGTCCGTTTTGAGCTTGGTTAAATATGAAATTTTGGTTGGTTCGGTTAATGAGTTTTTTTAACTGAAAAATTTTGGTTGATTCGGTTAATTAATTAAATTCATTGAACCAACTGAATGCTCACCCCTCATAAATAGATGGACATAATACGTACGTTTCAAAGTTAAATTTTTACTACTTATTATTTCGTTTACTCGTCACATATAAGAGAAACAAAATTAGAGTTCTTTTTTCATTTAGGTAGTAAATTTATTTTTCTAAAAAATAATATTAACATTTTAAAAAATAAGATTAGTTCTGTACTTTTAAGTTATGATTGGTTTAAATAGTACATATAAATATTTTTACCGATTGAATGAAATAATTTATATACAAGTTTAATGATTTAGGAAGAAGTCACTCTAGTAAAAACTTAAGTTAATCCTCTAGCTTAAAATATAAAAAGAATAAATAATTTCATAATAGAATTTAAGAATAATATTTTCTTACCTATTTATTTTTTATAATAAAATAAATATTTTAGTATAAAAAATGATTAAAATATTTTATTGTAGGTGTACTTTTAAGAAAGAATATTTTGCAAACAAAACATAACCTAATTATTTTTACCGATAATATTATATTTTTCCACTTTATTAGAAGGGAAAAATTTATCATGTGAGGTGAAAGAATATTAAAGTGCCAACTCACCGATAGCATTCTTTAAAGCGTCGATTAAAAAAAAAAACTCATTATAATTTTTCTGACTTGAAACAAATATTGAGGATCGTCAGTAAATTAATTAGCTATTTCCAAAACTCCTAATAATTAATATTGCTAATTAAATTGATTTAAATGCAAATTTTATTTGAGATTATAAGTCTCGAATTTGATTTCGCACAAGTTTAAAAGAAAGTAGAAAAATTTCACCCTACGTCAAAATCAAATATACGGTCTTCTCTCTTGGCCGCGATGGATCACTCCCTGATGTCTGTTCTGTGGAATGGGAAAAGTGCCAAAGCACAGATTAAGAAAAGATTGAATCAGGTGAAACACAACAAATATGGCACTTGCTTTCACATGGGGCGATGCTGCCATTATCATTTCCCCACAACCCATCAATTTTAATTCTAATTTAAATAATAATAATAATAATAACAGCAATAATAATTAGAAAAAGCAAGTGGGGAGACAGTGGCGAATCATGCTGAAATCTCTCTACAATTTCCATTAATCAATCAAATAAATCACATGATTTACAAAACTGGCCCTCTTCATTTCCATTGCCGCGCTGCGTTGATGCTTCTTCAATTTTATTTATTTATTTATAATTACTTTTGAAATCTTCACTCCGATTCGACCCGGGACGACTCGGTGGAAGCTGCCCCCACCCCCCTGCCATCACCATGCATCCTCCGGAGCTTATCGCCGAATCAACTCACTCGCTCACCTCGCCGCTCGCCATTGCCCGTGATTATTGATTAATTTCGAATTTTACAATATGAAACAATTTTAATTAGCCAGAACCCTCAAGACCCCACCACGCAGCTTCATCATTGGCCAGTAAAAAAGGGCAACAAAAAAAAAAAAAAACAAATTAATAAATTAGTAATACCCAACTCGGGTAACTCAGCCGAGTCTTAAATTCTAACTCGGCTTCTTTCTCTCCTTCTTACTCGAGCTCCGTAGTCCGAACTCAACCCAACCCAGCCCCGTCGAACCATCTAGGACGAGTCGTCCCCGGGTCAGCACCAACGCGTGTTTATTTCTTACCAGACCGTTTTGTCAGCGAACCCTTGAAGCAGCGGCCGAGATTCGTGCCAGTTGCTCCGGATGCCCACGTGGCAGTATCTCTGGAAGTCCTCGAGATTGACAAACCGCGCCGAGTTGCCCGACTCGGAGGAGCGAGCCAAGAACCGGAGGATCTCCTCGAACACGGACTCGTCGCAGGGGATGGCCAGCGGGCCCTGGTTGTTGAACCCGTACTCCTCCTCCGCCTGGACCAGAAGTTTCTTGAAGACCGGGTGGTTCAGGTACGACGCGCGCACCACGAATCTCCTGCAACTGGTGCCCACGCAGACCGCCACGTGGCCTGCAGGCACGTCGGAGGGGATGCGGGGGCCGGCCGACGACATGCGCGAGGACGCCGCTTTGTTGCGCCACCGCCGGAGCATCTGCCGGAGCCTCACAATGTGGCGGATTTTGCTGCACTTCCCGAAGCCGGCAGTCATTTTCCGAGAAAGGAAAGGAAAAGAAAATGACTTGTGTTTGGTTTAATTGGTTTCGTTTTTGAGTGACGCTAGAAGAAGGAAGGGGAGTTGAAGGCTCCTCGAAGCTACGTCTTTATAAGAACGAGCGTCACCAAATGCCCTCCGCTTTGGAGATAATTACGAAATTGGGACTGACTTTATGCGGCATGTTGAAGGGTGGTGATTGGTGGGCTGGAAAATTGCGTTGGGCGGCGTAGCAGTGTAGTACTGGAGTTTTCTTTTCTTTTTCTTTTTTTAGCGACAAAATTTGGGCTAATTATTGTGAAGGGAGGGAAAATTTTTGTTGGTGGTATCTCAACTTACCCGTATTCAGACAAATTACAGGCGACGCACACACGGAAGGTGTCTCCTTCTCCGTTTTATTTTCTTTTTGTTTCCATGGAAAATTAAGCCCAGAACTTCACTGATCGTTTGTTGTTTCTTTTACTCTTTAATTAGTGCATGCCATCCACAGCTTGTGAGATGGACACAGAGTACTAAGCCCAAACAAAAAGGAAGCAACTTGGGATGATGTGAAAATATGACTCTTTTTATAAGTAATTTTTTATAGCAGTTACTTGATTTTTTTAAAAAAAAAAATTTAAAAACTTGAATTTAATATTTTATTTTAAGATTTTACTCACACATTTTTATTTAAAAAAAAAATTTTTAAAAAATAAAATTTTATCCTTGCAAAAAATACAGAGAATTGCATTTATCACTATTATAATATTTCAAGGTGAAATGAGTTTAGCATAAACAAATTGTCATATATATATATATATATATATATATATATATATATATAAATTTTTTTCTAAAAAAATTCAAAAAAATTGACTTTACCTTATACATAAAATATATGGTATACATGTCTAAAATTCCAAAAGAAAAACAAATGAACATGAAATTATTGAGAAAATAGTTTTAAAAATAAAAATAAAATAATAAAAAATATATTTCCAAATGGGACTAAGTTTTTAGATCTACTCCAAATTTGATGAGTCAATACCTTCTGGTGCTGTTTCCAGAGCCAAAAATAATATGAGTGTGATAATAATGTTAATTTTTCTTATATATAAGCCTTCCTTGTTTGTAATTCAAATTTTAAAAAATTATTGTTGATCTCACAATTTAAATATTGGATTTTGAGGTCATTTTAATTTTAATATCAAGTCAAAAGTTGAAAATTTAAAACTAAATGCCAAAAAAAATTAGTAGAAAATAATTGTATTTTGTATTGAAAAAGGAAGGTGTACTCCCAAGAGGGGGGTGAATTGAGATTTTAAAATTTTCTTTAAATCCTTTTTAATAAACTCTTTCTCAATCCTCTTTAGTTTTAACAATTACACATGTAAGATTAATTATCAATAATAAGTACAACGGAATATTAAATTAGTTATCAACCTTAATGAATAAGTATGCTTACTTTGAATGCTTCATGGATTAGTCAGGAAATCTTTCAGCAATTATCCAACAAACCAATCCAACCAAGGTAAACAAGATAAGATTCACAATATGAAATAATAACACAATCTCAGCAATGTTTCCAAGATTTAGCTTTTATGTATGTAACTAACAAAAGCCCTGTTATTAATACACAAGATACACTTGATTTTTCAATATGAAACGCAATAGAAATTTCCAACCACTCTTCCAAAACTCAGATTTCAAACCAATCATTTTCAAGATTAAAGATCGTTGTTGATTTTCTTTTAATGATTTTTGAGTTTTAGGTGTTAATTAATCAACATACTCCCTTATGGTTTCCGCAATAAGATTTGATCAACCAACGTATTTTCTTTCGGTTTCCGCAATCCCAATATCAAATTAATTTTCAACTTTGTTTATTTCCAAACCATGCAGTGTATATGAACTGAAAAATAAACAATCAACCACGCATTTAATATGAACGGAAAATTAAAGAGAGTAGGGAGGAGAGTGAGACCGAATTTTTACGAAGTTCAGCTATACTCGCCTACATCCTCGCCTTAGGCAACACACCTAAGAATTCCACTATACCACTCCTTTACGAGCGGAGCAAACATTTTACAACACTCCTTCAATAGGATAGAGCCCTCCTCTCCAAGTGATACCCTACATTCTCGGTTACACAAGAATTCCTTTTCTTGCAAATCCAATGATCCAACAATCTCGATTCGTCACAAAAACAAAAAAAAAATGGTGTACAATGACACTCGCTACAAGAGCTAATTAGCACAATATACTTCAATAGAAATCAATATAAAAAGAATGAAGCTCAAGATAATATCACCGAGGTTCTTTAGATTTGGAAAATCTCAGTAGAAATTCAAAGAACTGTGACTTTAAATCATCAATTTTTAGTAGAAACTTCAGCAAGAGTTTGAGCAAGAGAGAACTTTTGAGAAGTATTTACAATATAGCTTAATTGCTATTTGTATTCCTTGGTGTTTAGAAATCCTTGGGTTTAAGGGGTATTTATAGGGTTTATAAAATGTATTTCATGTTCCCCAAGTGACTTGAAGTGTTTCCCAAGTTTTCATAACGTTTAGTTTTCAAATAATCAACTTTGAAAACTTCCCGTTATTTTTAAAATTTGAAATCTCGAAGAGTCAGTTGACTAGAAACAGAGAGTCAGTTGCTTGGATTGTTAAAAACACAGAGAATTCAAAGTAAGTAAAGAGTTAGTAGACTGGAAACACTAAGTCAGTCGCCTGGTTCCTCTCACATTGTTGTTTAGTCGCCTGGACAGATTATGTCAGTCGTTTGGGATGCTAACAGCTTCAACCAACTTTCAGTATTTTAGATATACCTTTTATTATACAGCTCTGATTTTAACGTTATTGGTATCAACAGAAAGTTAAGATAAAATACCACAACTTTTATGTTGACACTTTTTAAAATAAGGAGTGTTTGATAGAGAAAAATGCTTATCAATATAGATGTTGAAAAAAGAAGGTAATTTGAAGAACCCTGTTTTGGTGCTTTTCATTCAAAAAATAATTTAAACCTTTTTGAAATAACTTTTGACCTTTTAAAAATATTTTCTAAGTATTTTAAAAGGTATCTAGGTTCAAGTAATTAACCTAAGAGTTTCATGTATCCATATTGAAATTGAATGAAAGATTTACATGAGACTTCTTAAACTTAAGTACTATAAGCAGTAAGTCTTCATGTGTAGCTTCCATTCTGCAATTTGAATTTGGTTTTAAGTTTCGTCTATAACTTCATGCTTCAATATACTTTAAACTTTATTTGTAATGCCCCGAACCCTTAAACTCGGTCTGATGCATTATACTTGATAAAATCCTGATATTCCATAACAAATACATACATATGCAACGGAAAATATAACTATGATCCTCAATCGTAAAAATAAATACCAGAGTTACTAATTATATCTGTATTCGATAATAGCCATTCATCACCTGTATTCTCATATATCCACATATCTCTAAAAATATACAGTATTCTCAACACCAATATGTTCCATAACCATTCATAAATTCTAGAAATACTTAAAACATAAAATATAACTTATATACATCTTAAATATCATCAAAATGTTTATACCCTTTTCTTTATATAGAACCCCAAAAATGCTATCAACCTTGAGCTTCTCCAAGGTCGTTTACGTGGTGGTCCTGAAAAGATAAATTTGTAATTGGGTGAGACACATCTCAGTAAGGGAAAGAAATAATATATATTAAAACAACGTATGGTCCATATGAGATTATAATTAACATTTTAATATCATTTGCAAAACCAATAACATATATTCTGAAATCATTTTCTGAACCCTATCAAACACATGCAAAACATTCACCCTCAAGACTACCCAAGGATAGGGGTGATTATCTGCCTATACAAGTAGCACCCCTTTTGTAACGACTTGTTTAATTTCCATGATTTTTATTTTTTTATTTTTTTTTATACTATGATAATCTACATGCTCTGATACCATATTGGGGGTAAACCCAATCATTAACCTAAGTAGTGAGAAGTAGAAATCAAATAAACATAACCACATATAATTATATACAATACCATACAATACCAGAGTACTAACATATTTCCCAAAATATACACATATATCTGTTCCCCAAAATACCCTCAACTATGCTGGGATGTACAAAAATCCTTCACAGTACTCACTTCACTGACAGGGCACTATTGAAGCCACTCTATTTGCGAGCTTGGTTTGATCGCCTACCTGGATCACCTGAAAAATAATTCAACACTGGGATGAGCCAATGTTCAGTAAAATGAAATATGCTATTACTAGTGTGTGGCAAATGAGCTACAGTATTATGAAAATCTGTTTTCATGGAATCATGTATAACTAGATACGTAAGTACAGTACAAGTAATAAAATGAACCACCCTTTCCATGTTGTTTAACATAACAGTATTGCAGGTTACTATTCAAAGTACTTCTAGTGTACATAAGTATGTTCCCTGTTTCTGTAAATCCGTACATACGTAATAGTAACTGAAAATTTTCCCTGTGGGTAACTGTGTGTCACGATTTAACCCCTCATGACAGGGTTATGCGGCCCCCGTAGGCGGGATTTATTCTGGCTAGCCAACCAGGAATAAATCACTATACTCCATCTGTCTGATTTGCCCACCTCAACCCATATCTGATGGGGAGCCTGTCCACGTCAAGGGCCTAGGTGATCGACCTACTATCACGTATTATCTAAATAGGTGGTTGCACTCATAACATAACATAATATCTGTGAAAACGATACCATGCTCTGTAACTGCATAGTCCAACAGGGTCTGATACTATATAATATATCTCTATATACAACTATCTGATTTACCATGATTTTGAAATAACTGTAATAACCATGATACTGAATAAGCTGTAACTGTAATTCATACACCATAATACTAAGAATTGTATAATCATAACTCTGATAACTGCATAATCATTGCATTGAAATTCATATAATCATGGTACTGAGATTCGTATAATCATGGTACTGAGAATTCATATAATCATGGTACTAAATTTCGTATAATCATAGTACTGAATTTGTAAAATCATAAAACTGAAATTCATAAAACATATCTCTGTACTATACTTATATTCTTAAGCCACACCATATTTTAATACATAATTTTCATAATTTAATAAACTGTATAATATTTTAAATATACGTAGCATAGCATATTTCCCTTACCTGACTACTGGAAAGCCCCTTATGGTTTACTTGCCTAACACCTGCAGGGCCTCCTACATAACACCCTGAAAACAACATTTTCTAGAACAAAATATTAGTATTTCTTCGCCTATATCATTTCTTATAACTGCTAAAAAGCCAAAAACTAATTAAAAGACCTTACTCTGAATTTGGGATGAAATCCAACTTTATTTCACCAACGATCCGCTCTGGCAAACTTGTAGAGAACTTTGTTTGGAGCGTCGTGGTGGCTTCAGATCGTCGATTCGGCGACTGGCGGAGCCGAAATCGAAGAGAGAAGTGAGAGGGTCCGTAGGAGAGAGAGAGCACTGAAATTATGATAAAAATCCGAGTTTTCCCTATTTATAAGGCCAGATTTGTCGACGAGACACGTCACCTCGTCGACGAGTCCTTCAGTAAATTCGTCGACAAACCTTACCCTTCATCAACGAAATTCATAGCAGCCCAAAACCTTTGCTTTATATTTTCTAGTCGACGAAATGAGACCTCGTTGACGAGATCCTAAAGACCTTCGTCGACGAATGCCTGGAAATTCCTTAAAATTTTCTCCTTCTGTTCTATTTCCATTTTCCTCCCTCTTTATCATTAAAATAATATTATTCTTCGGGTCACTACATTCTCCCCTCCTTATAAAATTTCGTCCTTGAAATTTATTGTCTGTATTCCCTTCTATCATCCCATAAGGCAAAATGGTCTACTTATTTTATTACCTGCCCTCACTTATGGTGGAGGAATACCGTGGTTACATGGGTAGTTCCGGGAGATTACAAATATAAAAGAAAATTTCCACCAAAACAAAATACTACCTAACCTACACTCTACATTACAATTACACTGAACTCAATAGAATAAAATTACTATCTTAGCATATACATCAATACTATAATTCATCAAATAAATGGGGATATTTTCGTTTGATTTCATCTTCAAGCTCCCATGAGGCTTCTTTAATCGCGTGGTTCCTCCATAAAACTTTCACCAGTGGTATCTTCTTGTTGCTCAATTCTTGTTTTTTTCTATCTAAAATCTGTACTGGAGCTTCTTCATATGCTAAAGCCTCACTGACTTCCAATTTCGCATGGCTGATGGTATGTGAAGGATCTGGGACGTATTTCCTTAACATAGAAACATGAAATACGTCATGAACTCGAAATAGAGATGGCGGTAAAGCTAGTCGATAGGCCACTGACCCAATCTTCTCAAGTATCTCAAAGGGGCCAAAAAACCTAGGACTCAACTTACCCTTATTCCCAAATCTCAAGATCCACTTCAGTGGAGTTATTCTCAAAAATACTTGATCACCTACTCCAAATTCCAGTTCGCGGCGGCGAGTATCCGCATAGCTTTTCTGCCGACTCTGCGCTGCACTGATCCTATCTCGAATAAGTCGGACTTTATCACACGACTGCTGAATTATCTCTGGACCCAAAACTCGCCTTTCGCCTACTTCATCCCAGAAAAGAGGAGATCGACATCTCCTACCATATAATGCCTTGTAGGGTGCCATGTCGATGCTAGTCTAATAATTGTTATTATAAGCAAATTCAACTAGTGGCAAAAACTGAATCCAGCTACCTCCAAAGTCTAGCACACAAGCACAAAGCATATCTTCTAATTCCTAGATTGTTCTTTCTGTCTAACCGTCTGTATGAGGATGGAAAGCTGTGCTGAATGCTAGCTGAGTCCCTAGTGCCTCCTGTAAACTCCTCTAGAACTGTGATGTAAAACATGGATCACGGTCCGAGACTATGGATACCGGCACTCCATAGGGTCGAACAATCTCCTGTATATATATATATATCTCTACTAATCGATTTATAGGGTAGCTGATCTTAATAGGCAGAAAATGCGCTGTCTTTGTCAACCTATCGACTACCACCCAAATGGCATTCTGACCATGCGATGCCGGCGGCAGCCTAGTAACAAAATCCATGGACATGTGGTCCCACTTCCACTCAGGAATGAAAAGTCACTGCAGCTGACTAGCCAGCCTCAGGTGCTCAGCCTTAACCTGCTGGCACGTCAAACACTGCCGCACAAATTCTACTATCTCCCTCTTCATGCCACTCTACCAGAAATAATCTCGTAGATCCCTATACATTTTCGTACTGGCAGGATGAACAGTGTATAGAGATCTGTGTGCTTCCTTTAAAATCGTCCTCCTAATGCTGTCATCTGTAGGCACACACAATCTGGTGCGAAATCTCAAAGCCCCATCATCACAAATACTAAATTCTTCCCCCTGACCATCCTGTACTCTGGCTATCACCTCCACTAACTCTAAATCATTTCTCTGAGTAGCTTTAATCTTTTCATACAATATGGGTTGTACAACCAAACTGGAAATAAACACCTGAGGATCATCCTCTACTAATTTCACACCGAGTCTTTCCAAGTCCATCTGAATTGGATGCTGAACTACTGTTGTTAGCTGTGCTATGTCTCCTAATTTACGGCTCAGTGCATCAGCTACCACATTTGCTTTACTTGGGTGGTAACTGATGGTACAGTCGTAATCCTTGATAAGTTCCAATCACCTCCTCTGTTGCATGTTCAACTCTTTCTGTGTAAATAAGTACTTTAGGCTCTTATGATCCGAAAATATCTCACACCTCTTACCATAAAGGTAATGCCTCTAGATCTTCAGTGCATGTACAATCGCAGCCAATTCCAGATCGTGAGTAGGGTAGTTCTTTTTATATTCTTTCAATTGTCTGGACACATATGCCACCACCCTACCATGCTGCATCAGCACACAACCGAGCCCTTTTAAAGATGCGTCACTGTAGATAATATAACCATCACCTCCTGATGGAATCGTTCGAACTGGTGTAGTGACGAGCCATTGCTTTAATTCTTGGAAGCTCTGCTCACATTCTTCATCTCACAAAAATCTGGCATTTTTCCTAGTCAACCGTGTGAGAGGACCTGACAAAGCTGAGAACCCCTCAACAAAATGACTGTAATAACCTGTCAGTCCTAAGAAACTCTTGATTTTCTACACATTTCTTGGCCTAGACCAATTTACCACCGCGTCAATCTTGATAGGATCCACTGAAATACCGTCTCCTGAGATCACGTGGCCTAAAAATGCAACTTTCTTAAGCATAGTTGCTAAACTTAGCATAAAAATTCTCTTCCCTGAGAGTCTGCAACACCTGCCTCAAATGCACCTCATGCTCCTCAAAACTCCTCAAGTACACTAGTATATCATCAATGAAAACTACTATAAACTGATCTAGATACTGGTGAAAAACTCTGTTCATCAAGTCCATGAACACAACCGGGGCATTTGTTAGACCAAACGGAATAACGAGAAACTCGTAGTGCCCATACCTGGTCCTGAAAGTTGTCTTCACGACGTCCTCTGTTTTTACTCTCACTTGATGATACCCGAATCTGAGATCGATCTTAGAATATACCCGTGTACCCTTGAGCTGATCAAACAAGTCATCTATATGGGGTAGTGGATATTTATTCTTAATAGTAACTTTGTTTATCTCCTTATAATCAATACACATCCTCATGGACCCGTATTTCTTCTTTACAACCAACACTGGAGCTCCCCATGGCGATATAATGGGTCGTATAAACCCCTTATTCAACAAATCCTGCAATTGCAAAATTAATTCTCCCATTTCAGTTGAAGTCATACGATAAGGAACCTTAGAAATTGGCGCAGTCCCTGGAGGTAAATCTATAGGAAAATCTACCTCGCGCACCAAAGGCAATCCAGGTTACTCCTCTGGAAAAACATCTGGAAATTCTCATAATACTGTTGTGCTATCAATCTTCGATTCATTTTCAAATGCTTCTTTCACATATGCTATAAACCCCTGACCTCCATCTAGGAGTAATCTGCTCGCCTGCACCGCGAATACTAACTGCGTTGGAGCACATACCCGTGAACCAACAAATCTGAATTCCTACTCTCTAGGAGGTCTGAAAATTACTTCTTTATGAAAACAATCAATGCTGGTGTGATTGGAAGCCAACCAGTCCATACCCAATATTATATCGAACCCACACATATCAAACACAATAAGATCTTCTGGTAGTACTTTCCCCTGAATTTCTATCAGATAGCCTCAAAGTATCCTTTGACATCTGATCACTGATAATGATGGTGTAGCTTCCGACAGTGCTATATCTAATGACTGGGTCTCATTCTTAGATAATTTAACATAAGATGTAGAAATGAAAGAATGAGTAGCACCCGAGTAAAAAAGAACAATAACTGTGTATGATAGAATAGTAAATGTACCTATCACCACATCGGTAGAAGCCTCTGCATCTCCTGGCGTCAGAGCGTATACTCGTGCTGGGGCCACATTCCTCTGCTGGCCACCACGAGGTGCCTAGTATCCTCCCCGAGCTCCTGATGTCCTCCATGATAGGGTCTGGGAGCTGGGACCTGGTCCTGCTTACCTAGGCATTCACGTATCACGTGACCGGGTCTCCCACAACGATAACATACACCCCTGTCTACCCAACACTCTCCCAAATGATGTCTCTGGCATGTCTGACACACTAGGTACGTCGGTGCACCCTAGCTCCCACGAGGTTCTGCCATCTGCCTCTGGTCCCCCCTATTGCGACCTCCTCTCCATGGACCCCTACTGGTGCCAGCCTGAAAACCCTGAAGTGCAGGCATCTTCTTCTAACTCTGAGCTGCTACACCCCTCTGAATGCTACTCCTAATAATCGCAGCTCTGTCTACAACCTCTGTGAATGTCTTAGCCCTAAAACCAATTACTTGCTCAAACAGATTCTGCCTTAATCCCTCTTCAAACTTTCTCGCATTTTTCTCTTCATCAGGTGCTAGATGTGGAACAAAACGCGACAACTTGACAAACCGAGGCGCATACTGGGATATAGTCATCTTCCCCTGTATCAAATGAAGAAACTCTACTGCCTTTGCACTCTGAACGATAGCAGGGAAATACCGCTCAAAGAATAGATCCTTGAATCGGTCCCACGTCACTGGAACTGGAACTGACCTCTGCTCCTCAATTAGACGCGCTGCTATCCACTAGTGCTTCACCTCCCCTATCAATTTAAATGCCGCAAATGCTACCTTCTGCTCATCCGTACAAGGAAGCATTGCCAACATCTCTTCGATATCCTGGACCCAATTCTCAGCTACAATCGGGTCATCTCCTCTAGCAAAGGATGGAGACTTCATCTACGTAAACTGCTCAATCAAACAGCCATGCTCCCCAGAACTCCTGGCCATCTCAGCCATCACTTGCTGAGTGACGCTGCGCAGTACAACATCTATATCTTTTCCACCTATGTTGGAAGGTCCTGGCCTATCCTCCCCAGCATTCGTGCCACTACTTCCTGGGTCCACCTTGAAAAAAAAAAAGAAACACACTTAAGAACTTTATCTCGTATACGGACCTATCCTGTACCAACTCACAATTAACTACCTTCCTTGACCTTAACAATATCTAGTTCTGTCACCTGGAGACACGACCCGACAATAGTTTACTATGGTTTTCTTGAAATCGTCACCCCAGGGAAAACACAGAAACCACCACAGTAATCCTGTATCCAGAAACAAAACAAACCTTAAACCCTTTTCCTATACTTTGGTATTGCTTCTGCTGCATTCTAAAGTCTACAGAACCTAGCAACCTAGGCTCTGATACCAAATTGTAACTGCTTAATTTCCATGGTTTTTTTTTTTTTTTTATACTATGATAATCTACATGCTCTGATACCATACTGGGGGTAAACCCAATCATTAACCTAAGCAGCGAGAAGCAGAAATCAAATAAACATAACCACATATAATTATATACAATACCATACAATACCAAAGTACTAACATGTTTCCCAAAATATACACATATAGAATGTTCCCCAAAATACCCTCAACTATGTTGGGATATACAAAAATCCTCCACAATACTCACTCCACTGACAGGGCACTACTAAAACCCCTCTATCTATGAGCCTGGTTTGCTCGCTTACCTGGATCACCTGAAAAATGATTCAACACTAGGATAAGCCAACGCTCAGTAAGACGAAATATGCTATTACTAGTGTGTGGCAAATGAGCTACAATATTATGAAAATCTGTTTTCATATAATCATGTATAACTGGATACGTAAGTATAATACAAGTAATAAAATACACCACCGTTTCCATGTTGCTTAACATAATAGTATTGTAGGTTACTATTCAAAGTACTTCTAGTGTACATAAGCATGTTCCCTATTTTTGTAAATCTGTACATACGTAATAGTAACTGAAAACTTTCCCTGTGGATAACTGTGTGTCATGATTTAACCCCTCATAGCAGGGTTGTGCGGCACGTAGGCGGGATTTACCCTGGCTGGCCAACCAGGAATAAATCACTATACTCCATCGGTCTGATCTGCCCACCTTAACCCATATCTGATAGGGAGCCTGTTCATGTCAAGGCCCTAAGTGATCGACCTACTATCACATATTATCTAAATAGGTGGTTGCACTCATAACATAACATAATATCTGTAGCAACGGTACCGTGCTCTGTAACTGCATAGTCCAACAGGGTCTGATACTATATAATATATCTCTATATACAACTATCTGATTTACCATGATTCTGAAATAACCGTAATAACCAAGATACTGAATAAACTGTAACTGTAATTCATACGCTATAATACTGAGAACTGTATAATCATAACTCTGATAACTGCATAATCATAGCACTGAAATTCATATAATCATGGTACTGAAATTCGTATAATCATGGTACTGAAAATTTGTATAATCATGGTACTAAATTTTGTATAATCATAGTACTGAAATTCGTAAAATCATAATATTGAAATTCATAAAACATATCTCTGTACTATACTTATATTCTCAAGCCACACCATACTTTAATACATAATTTTCATAATTTAATAAACTGTATAATATTTTAAAAATACATAGCATAGCATATTTCCCTTACCTGACTACTGGAAAGCCCCTATGGTTTACAGGCCTAACACCTGTAGGGCCTCCTACATAACACCCTGAAAATAACATTTGCCAGAACAAAATATTAGTATTTTTTTGCCTACATCATTTCTTATAACTGCCAGAAATCCAAAAACTGACTAAAAGGCCTTATCCTGAATTTGGGATGAATCCAACTTTGTTTCACCAATGATCCGCTCCATCAAACTTGTAGAGAACTTTACCAGGAGCGTCGTGGTAGCTTCATATCGTCGATCCAGCGACTGGCGGGGCCAAAATCGAAGAGAGAAGTGAGAGGGTCCGTAGGAGAGAGAGAGAGAGAGAGAGAGAGAGAGAGAGAGATAGAGAGAGAGAGGGACAGAGAGAGAGAGAGAGAGAGAGAGAGAGGAGAGAGAGCACTGAAATTATGATAAAAATTAGAGTTTTCCCTATTTATAAGGCCAGATTCGTTGATGAGACACGTCACCTCGTCGATGAGTCCTTCAGTAAATTCATTGACGAACCTTACCCTTCATCAACGAAATTCAGAGCAGCCCAAAACCTTCGCTCGGTATTTTCTCATCGACGAAATGAGACCTCGTCGACGAGATCCTGAAGACCTTCGTTGATGAATCCCTGTATTCGTTGACGAAGCCTGGAAATTCGTTGAAATTTTCTCCTTCTGTTCTATTTCCATTTTCCTCCCTATTTATTATTAAAATATTATTATTCTTCGGGGTCACTACACCTTTGCTCTGATACAATAGGCAATCCAAAGGTCACAACTGAAGCATACCAGAGCACTCACCTTACTCAGTAAGCTCTCAAGTGTCAGATTAATTTCATACTCACACAATTCATACAAAAGTTTACTAGCGAAGGCCCCCAAGAAAAAGAAAATCTACCTGCCTATACAAGTAGTTTCCTTCTACTCTAGTGCGTTATGCAGCCTACTGTTACATCTGATACTACTAGTGCACTCTCCTTTCTCAGTAAGCCCTCAAACGAAGAGTTTGCCCCGCCCTAACGTGACATGTTTTACTAGCATAAATACTTGATAATACCATAATACATTATTCTTTCTGTCGTTATTCAACCATCTGTATCTATTTATGTTCATAACTTTAGCATTTCTTGCATTTCACTTTACGTAACCTTTAACATTTTACATCGTTCACATTTCATATTTCATATCTATTTCATTCGCATTTCCATTTCATTCATTTTCATTTCATTCATTTGTACTACAACTCCTTTTAACTGTATATCAGTTAGTCCACATAGATATGCGCTAGAATCTGCTAACACAGCTCCTTTTAGCTATCATTACATACATGGTTGTATTATCAAACACAAACAACATAGTCCTTATACATTTCATTATCATTGCATTTCTTACATAGTCTGCATCTTATATATATAACATACGTTCAAATAACATTACTTTCCACTCATGCCACATATTTTAGCAGCAAAATTCATACGTTGCCTGTAAAATAAGCCAACCAACATTTTAATGTTTACATATTGAGAATATACCTTTCATTTCTTTCATACTTATCTTAAATATTTTACACTTTCATCAGTTCATTTTCATATATACGTAACTAAATAAGCCGTCCTAAACTCAGAAAACATAATTTACATGGTTTACATTTCATACCCACATGAAACATATATACATATATATATAACATAATCCATTTTCATTTAATTCATGAAAACCTGATTTAATATATAAATTTACCCCTTACCAAAATCCTTGAAATTCACCAACAGGTATCCCAAACTAACGCATGTGATGCTCACCCAGACCATGGTTTAAAAACCCTAGTTTAATTAAATAAACCCCAAATAAGCAACCATTTCTGCATTTTCTCAACTTAATAACCTTAAATAAACTTTTAAGCCTAAAACTGAAAACCCTAACCCTTACCTCAACTTAGGAGTGTTTCCCAAAAAGCCCAGTTTAAGAAACTGATTCGCTAGATGTATAGATAATCTTCCCTAGAACACCGTAGCGACTTCTGTTTAGTGATTAGGGTTGAATCCGGACCGGATTCCTAGAGAGAAGGGAGAGAAGATGACCCAGAGAGAGAAAATAGAAGGAAATTTGATTTCCATCATGTGGAAGCAACCCTAGTTCAATTTATAGAAGTTGTTGCCACGTGGACTCGTCGACGAGAAGATAGGACTCGTCAATGAACCATTGAAGAACACTCATCGACAAGGCCGTGAGCTCGTCGACGAGTTTCAGAATAGCCAAAACACTCTCGGTTAATCCTCATCGATGAGACTTACTTACTCAACGACGGGGCTCACAACATCACTCGTCGATGAGAAAATCCTGCTCGTTGACGAGCACCTGCTTATTATCCCTTTTTAAATTTATTTTCTCCTCTCTTTCTTTATTCCTTATTTATATTTTTCATCTATTATTTTTCCAATTATTTTATCAATAAATTTTTTCGGGTCATTACATTATTAGATAATCTTCGAATCCATGCTTTGATACTTTTTAAGCTTCATTTGATCATCTTTCTTTGGACTATAAGCTTTGAATAATCTTTGTGAGTACTTGACTTTGTATTCACTGACTCACTCGAAAAATGAGTAGCTCGAAAGCTATCCCAAGTATAGGACTTCTATCGTGTAATATTAAGCCCAAGGGCTAGATCGTCTCCTCAAGGAATGCGTTTTAATCTCAGATTTTACTTTCTTCCAATCGAAATTAAAAAGGTACTGAACTCAGTTCAGATTCGAGTTTTCAAGATTGTGGAGACTTAAATGAAAACACAAATTAAAGTCCTAAAACTATCACGCATTGAATTAAATAACAATAATGAAAACCCTAGTCTACTTAAGGAAACACTAGATCATACTAACTAAAAATGGAAACTTTAAACATGGAATTAAAATAACAATAATGAAAACCCTAGTCTACTTAAGGAAACACTGGGACACGCGTTAATTAAAAATGGTAACCTAGAACATGGAATTAAAAACACACAATGGAAACTAAACTAGACATATACTAAAAAAAAAATTGAACCTACTAAAAATCGAACCTTTAGCACAATTAAGAGATCAAATCAAGACTCACAATTTAAATGCCGTATAAATACAGGAAATTATATAGTCAAATTAACACGAATGTACTACCAATCAATTCTTCATGGAGTCATAAGATCATATAGAGAGAAACTACGCATGATTGACTCAAGTGTGTCATTCATAAGTTATATGCAAGTATGTGAAGGGTATACAAAGTGTTAAGCATGACATAGTGCAGTGTAATTCCTTAGTGCTCCTCCTTTCTTTCTCTCTTTATTTGATTTTTTTTTTATTTTTTTTGATTTTTTGTTTTTAAAACCCAGTACGTGTACGTGCACAGTGTCACATGTGAATGCTCATCCCCCCCAACTAAAGTGGAACATTGTCCTCAATGTGAAAGCATAGGGGAAATAGAAAATATTGTGCACGGGAAAAGTAAGGCGTACCTGAGTGGCGAAATAATGGAAAATAAAGATCGAACTACGAGAAAATAGACTTGAAAACTAACTAAAAATAAAATAAGATAAAATAAAAGAAAAATAAAGGAAAGAAAAACATTACAATTGTCTTGGCGGAGGCTCTGGAGGAATTTCGTCTGGTGGCCGCAGGTCTATAAATTGCACCGGCGGTTCTCCAAATTTAAGCCGCCACAGTGGATCAGTCTTCATACCTGCATGAAAATCAACCTCAAATGAATTAATGCGTGTCAAAATACCAAACAATTTGTGTGCAGGTCGACCCTCTTGTGTTGACAAGAATGGGTCTTTATTCAACATCGTTTCCAGGAAATTTGCTTCTTTACGAACTAACGGTTGAGAGAAAGTGATCGGAATAATTATCTGCAGTTCTTCAGAAGCATTAACATTAAAGGTTTTACCTGGTTCTTTGAAAATTATATGCTCACCAGACTGGTCACCCTCTTTATCGGGTGTACATATCATCATACCACTACAAGAGTCTACCTCCACATTAGGCTCCTTAACATCTGATTCAGGCGGGAGTGACGATTTCACGATTTCTGAGCTCGGAGTATGAGGTACCACAGGTTGGTACTTCGTATGAGTATCAGTCTCCTCATCAACTAACTGCTCTGCTTCTGGCCCCGTTTCCTCTGATTTTTCTTTGACCTCTTCTGGTTCAGCCATGACTTCTAGTGCTGGGACAACTAGTTGTCCGACGATGAGCATCTCAGGTTGGGGAAATTCTTTCTCGCTTCTCGAAGTGGTGGTGGTCTCTGCTGTCTCAAGAGAAACATCGTGTATTTTTTGGTGTGGCTGCTGGTACTCTTAAGGACTAGGCTGAGATTCTATGGGCAAGTCTTCATTTTCTAAGATGTCCAACTGCGTGCTTATCTCATTAATGGTGTCCTGAAATTCATTATTATGATCGATTTGAGTTTGCATAAACTGCTGGAGCATGTTCGCCATTTGTGTTATGCTATCCTCCTAAAATTTGACGGCATACAGCTCTGAGGGATCTGTTGTGGCTGGTAATGAGGCGGAGGAATATCTGGGTATTTTGGTGGTTCATATGCATCACCACCACTAATTGTGCTGATAGGGTGTGCAGTCATGGGTGCCTGAGTATATCGTGTGTTGCACTTGTCAGCTAAGTAATCAAAGAATGATAATACCTGATCTGGATCCTTGCTGACGGGCTCTCCATTAGACATAGTCTGGACAAAACACTTGCAATTAGGTGTAAGAGTAGTATAAAAATAATCAACTAACCTCCATGAGTCAAACCCGTGATGTGGCAAGTGCGTAGTAGATCCTTGAATCACTCCCAGCAAGCCCTAAATGTCTCGTCATCCTACTGCACAAAATTAAGAATCTGTTCTTGCAAAAATTGAGTTTTCTGTGAGGAACAAAACGCATGTAGAAATTCACGCTCCATATCAGTCCAATTAGTGATAGAATGAGGTCTCATCGAATGAAACCAGATCAATGCCCTATCCTGCAAAGTAGCAAGAAATAAATTCAGTCTAATAGATTCGTCAGCTCTAGCATGGGAGAAAAAACATGTTGCAGGTTAACTCAAACTCTGCTAGGTGCTGATAAGGGTACTCAAATTCCGACCCGTAAAACTCGGATAGCAATGATGTCCTCCCACGCTGCATCATGAAATTAAGCTCGTCATAAGGCAAAACAGTGGAAGAGGATGCAGTGACATATTCAAGCTGCAAAAAGTCCATTATCGTGCGCGGTGCAGGTGCAGCCATTTTTCAAAACTCAGAATTTTTTCTGTTTTTGTTTTCTATTTTTTTTTCTTTTTCATAAAACTAATAAAAATGATGGGAAAAATGCAAAATTGAGACTAAGACCGACATTCCCCGGCAACAGCGCCAAAAACTTGACTCACTCGAAAAATGAGCAGCTTGAAAGCTATCCCAGGTATAGGAGTTCTATCGTGTAATATTAAGCCCAAGGCCTAGATCGTCTCCTCAAGGAATGCGTTTTAATCTCAAATTTTACTTTCTTCCAATCGAAATTAAAAAGGTACTGAACTCAGTTCAGATTCGAGTTTTCAAGATTGTGGAGACTTAAATGAAAACACAAATTAAAGTCTTAAAACTATCACGCACGGAATTAAATAACAATAATGAAAACCCTAGTCTACTTAAGGAAACACTAGATCATACTAACTAAAAATGAAAACTTTAAACATGGAATTAAAATAACAATAATGAAAACCCTAGTCTACTTAAGGAAACATTGGGACACGCGTACATGGAATTAAAAACACACAATGGAAACTAAACTAGACACATACTAAAAAAAAAACCGTACCTACTAAAAATCGAACCTTTAGCACAATTAAGAGATCAAATCAAGACTCACAATTTAAATGCAAACATGAATTCAATGGAAATTTAAAAAAACGTAAACAATAACGGAACACAATAAAAACACAACCTTTACTAATCATAAACCCTAACTAAATCGAATTTCGACAAAAAAAAATATCTGAATTTAATTAAGAATGCTAAATTAAAATAACTATCAATTAGATAAACAAAGAAATTAATTTAACAATAATGAAATACCCAACATTACTCAACTTAAACAAAAAGAAAGAAAACTCCAATAACATTAAAAAAAAAACTAAACTTATTTTAATATTCCAAGATTCAAAGAAAAGTAAATAAAAGAAAGAAAGAAAGGAAAAAAGAGAGAGAGAGAGAGAGAGAGAGAGAGAGAGAGAGAGAGAGAGAAACAAATCCACGGAGCCGTGGTAGCAGCTGCGGCTGTGTGTGGGTTGGTTCGCGGCTGTGGCATGGAGCAAGGAACAACGGGAGAGTGGCTCACGGATCTGCTGGTGCTGTTGGCGGCCGCCAGAGAGAGCAACAAAGTGCAGCAGGAGCTTTTTGTGCTGCGGCAATAATGGGCAAAAGAGGTTTGAGCGAGAGAGAGAGGGATAAAGGGAAGGAGAACAGAGAATAGAGAAAAGAGAAAGAGAGCAAAGCAGAATTTAAAAGAACAAAAAAAAACAAACTAAAGAAGAAGAAGAAGAAGAAGAAGAGGAAGAAGGAGAAGAGGAGAATGGGGAAGAGGAGAATGGGGAGCCCTGGGGGCTGCCTCTCGCAGGAAGAGGAAGAGAAGAGTTAAATAGGATAGGGGGGAAAGCCCTAAACCCAGATAGGAGACCCGACCCGGCAACTTGACCAAATTGGAGTTGACCCGAATTGTTATATTTTTTCATTCTTTTCATTCTCTGTTCATCACAAATATGACTCTTTTAGAGCCTGTATCTCACAAAACTCAAAACACAAAAGTTGTAGATAATTCTTTTCTCTTTCTCTAGAAATTTGAATCAGCTCGATTGGAGCTCGGACGAAAAAGTTATACACGAAATACGAACAGGTATTGGTTTTGGTTCCCGGGAATTTTCCTGCGACAAAAAATTACCAAAACTTCATAAATAGTGCAATAAAATTCAAGAATGATGATTTTGGCACTTTATTAAAATATTGGATAATTTTGGACATTTAATTAAAAATATAAACTGTAAAGCCCGGGTTAAGATGTCCAATTACGCAGTTTCGATGCGTAATGACTCACATACTTAAGTCCTAACTTAACAAAATATGTTAAGTTCCTCTGATTTGTTATCATCAAAACAGGATTTTAAGTCTTGTAAGGCCAATAAGTAAACAGTCTTAAGTTTTTGGGTTAAATAATTATCTGAAAAAGTGCTAGCATATAAATAGGAGGGAGATTTATTTGTTTAGATAAGTTGGAGAGGGATAGTAAATGGTTGTTTAAAATGGTATTAGAGGCTTCATAGCATAATCGATGATTAAGATTCCAAATTTGAGATTAATAGGCTTACTAATAATTCTCATGTGTTTAGCGAGAGAAGATTTAGAAATGAATGATGACATGGAGCTATTATTACATCTCAATTAGAATAATCTAAATGTTTAAAATCAATTTGTTCGTTATCTAGTGATGATGATAAGAGAAAATTATAAGGTAAATAATTAATTGTCTTTAAGAAAGAATTGATGCATTTTAACTTGAGCAGCTCACCTTTTACTTAGGGCTATTACTCTAAATATATAAATTTTAGCACAAAAAATATATCCATACATGGTCCTTGATCTCTTGTATGAATATTAATAGGAAAATACTAAAGCATGATTACAACGGAAAGTCGAGGAAGTTAATAAGGTTGGAAAATATTTAAGAAAAAAAAAAGACTCCAAGAAAATGTAGATAAATGAATTTCCATTGAATGATTTTCTTCAAATTTATTACTAATTTAAGCACCAATTAAACACTACAAAAAAGAATGTGAAACCGTCACTAATAATTGAAAGCCGTCACTAACACTTATTAGTGATGGTTTAGTGACAGTTATGGAGTGGTGACTGTAACAGCGATCTCAACTGACTATTAGTGAGGGAGGAAGACCTTCACTAAAAGACAAACCATCACTATAACTGACATAATTTTTGGGCTGAAAATTGTCACTAAAGACACACTATTAGTGATAGATTTCAAAACGTCACTAAAGACATACTATTAGTGACGGCTTCAAGACTGTCACTATAACTGACACAATTTTTGAGCTAAAAATCATCACTAAATATATTATTAGTGACATATTTCAAAATTGTCGCTAAAGATATATTATTAGTAACAGTTTCGAAACCGTCACTAAAGACATACTATTAGTGACGGTTTTAAAATCATCACTAAAGACACACTATTAGTGACGATTCAATAAACCATCACTAAAGATACACTATTAATGACTATTTTAGAACCGTTACTAATAGTCACTATTTGTCAACTTTTAGTGACAGTTGTAAAATCGTCACTAACAGTTTAAAATAATTATTTTTAAATCACACATTAATCCCTCTAAGAACTCCGTAATTAATTTTCTGCACACATAATATTAAACTATAATTAAGGATAAATTCTAAATTGTTCAGAAAGCGAAAATATATACATAAAAATTGTTATATTTTGTATACATCATATAATAATAAATGATTTGTTCAGATAACAAAAATTAGAAAAGAAAATAGGTTGCATCGGTACTATAGTGTTCTTTATCGTCCTCATCATCCTGTGATAGACTGCAGACCCTACAAAGTAGTAATTATACAAAAAAATAGTATACAATTTTTGAATATGTATGTACTATAAATATAAATGATTTGATATAAAGAATGATCGTACATAGTCAAACAAAAAATGATACAATTTTAAATAACTAAGTTTGATCAATTGTAATTGACCCCACTCAGTTTGGACCTCATATGCTTGACTTGAACACCCGAGCGCATAAAACAACTAAGTTCGCTAGGTTTGCTTCTAAGCGCATAATTTTCAATCGGAGAAGAGTGTTTGAGTACTCTCAGCTTTGACACATCCAGTTCAATGTCACGGATGTTTCGAGACTGGCCCCACTTAGTTTGGACCTCATATGCCCAACTTGGACACTAGAGTGCATATAATTAACTAACTTTGCGAGATTTGTTT
Source organism: Malania oleifera (assembly GCF_029873635.1). Classification (NCBI taxonomy): domain Eukaryota; kingdom Viridiplantae; phylum Streptophyta; class Magnoliopsida; order Santalales; family Ximeniaceae; genus Malania; species Malania oleifera. The sequence continues at coordinate 101,906,596 of NC_080424.1, read as the reverse complement.
CTAAGTGCATAATTTTCAACTGGGTAGGAGTTTGTGGGCAATGTTAGCTCTGGCACATTCAGCTCAATGTCACAAAAGTTTCAGGACTGATCTCACTTGGTTTGGATCTCGCATGCCTGACTTGTACACCGGAGTGCTTAAAATCAACAAAGTTTGATAGGTTTGCTTCTAAGTGCGTAATTTTCAACCAAGGAGGAGTTTTTGGACACCATCAGCTCCAACACATCTGGCTCAATTTCACGGACGTTTTGGGATTGACCCCACTCAATTTGGAACTTGTATGCCCAACTTGGACACCAGAGTGCTTTAAATCAGCTAAGTTTGCTAGGTTTGCTTCTAAGCGTATAATTTTCAACTAGGGAGGATTTTTTGGTTTTGTAAGCTCCAACATGTCCAGCTCAATGTCACAAGCATTTTAGGATTGACCCCACTCGATTTGGACCTCGTATGCCTGACTTAGACACCACAGTGCTTAAAATCAACTAAGTCTGCTAGGTTTGCTTCTAAGCGCATAATATTCAATAAGATAGGATTTTTTAGGCACCATCGGCTTTGACACGTCTAGTTCAATGTCATGAACGTGTCAGGATTGACCCCACTTAGTTTGGACCTTGTATTCCTAACTCTAACGCCAAAGTGCTTAAAATAAGCTAGGTTTGCTTCTAAGTGCATAAATTTCAATAAGGGAAGATTGTTTAGGCATCGTCAGCTTCGACACGTCCAGCTCAATGTCACGGATGTGTCAAGACCGATTCCACTCAGTTTAGACCTTGTATTTCTGAATTGGACACCGGAGTGCTTAATGTCAACTAAGCTTGTCAGGTCAAGGCCTTTGGGTTTGTTTTACAGTGAACTAAGAGAATAGAGAGAATTGAGAGGGTTGAGATCTTGGGTTTTTCAAGAAGTTTCATAGAAAGTAGAGAGATTCTGAGAGAGAATAAAGACTCTGAAAGAGAAAAGAGATAGAGAGAGATTATGAGAGAAAGCTCTGTGAGACAACAGAGAGGGTAAGAGTTAGGGTTTCACTCATAGTTTAGGGAGAAAGAGAGGTGAAGTTCGAAGGAATCTAAGGTTTTCGTTTGCAGACAATATAGAGTTTGAGAGAGAAGACAGAGAGCGATCTAGGGTTTCTTTAAGGTTCGGTTGTAGGACAAAAAGTTCAAGGAGACTAAGGAGGGAGTAAGAACAAGAAACCCTAGGGTTTCTTTCGTAGGGTAGCGGAGAGTAAGAAGAGAGGGAGGAGAGAAGAGGGAAAGTGAGAGAGTGTTTTGAGAGAGCGATGAAAAAAATGAGAGAAATGAAAAAAATATGTTTAAGTATGTCTAACCTTGGAACCGTAGGATCGTGGCATGTGGCCTCCCATTTGCCACCGATGTGTGACACGTGGTTCCACCACGTCCGGGTATGTTGAGGCATACATGCCCCTTTGATCGCCGTCCATTTTGTTCTTTTGGTCAACGCTCCCGATTGAGCCACGTTAGGGATCCGTGCATGCCCCACTCCCCAACGTTCGATTTGAACTTCCCCACATGACCAAGATCTGGCCACGTTAGCAGTCCCTGGTCGAATATGCCTCTCCATTCGCTAGTCGACACGTGGCATGTTCCCCTTCACTCATCCAGAAGGCTACGAGGCTCCCCGAGAGTCGTCAGATTGCCGTTTGTGGTAACGACTAGGATGTTGCCACATTAGGAATCCTACTCGTATGCTCTCGTCCACCCGATGACTGACACAAGGTCAAACCCTTTAACCATCTTCATGAACCGTTGACCCCCTGATCGATTATCCCCTCGAACCGGTTCCGAACTGATTCCTTTTTATCTTTTATAATTGATATTTGTATTGTATTACTTATTTTTTTATAAATTAAGGAAAAAAAAATCATAAAAATCAGAGGAAAATTTTTAAAAAATATTTTTGACTTGGTTCTCATTATTTTCCTTAATTATTTTTTTTATTATTATGATAATTAATTGTTTAAAAATTTAGGAAAATATGGAAAAATTATAAAAAAAAAATTCAAAAAATTAGAGAAAATTAGAAAAATATTTTTGAAGTCGAGAAACTTGTTTTACAAACTTTTCATCCCAAATGAACCCAAAAAACTCCCAGAAAAATTTGCAAAATACTATTTGATATTTTGAAAAATTTTATAACTTTATGAAACAATTTTGGGAGATATTTTTGTAACATATTTTATCGATTTTTTCCCTATGATTTCAAAAAAAGGGGCATGAGTTTTTCAAACTTCACGTGTCCTATTTCTAAGGGAAATATTTATTTTGTGTACTATGTAAATATTTGTGTGATATATTTATTTGCATGTGCATTTTGTAATTTTTCTCATGGGAGTAAAAAAAAAGGCTATTAAATTAAATTTGGGATAATATTCAATTAATTAGGTATCGTTTGTAGAACGGGTGTGGAGGGGGTGCTAATACCTCCCTCTCACGTAACCGAACTCCTGATCTCTATTTTGGTATATGCAGATCGATTCTACCCTTAATTGGGTAGTAATCATGTATTCTAACCACTCTCCAAAAGGTTAGTGGCGACTCCATCACTTTTTATTTCACCCACCCCAGGGCACCCTCACTCTGCGGGGATGTCGCAACGACCTTCTCTACCTTTTGCAATTTCTACATATGACACACCTCCCCCCTTTATATAAAAATATGTGCTAAGACACATAAATGAAGGGATAAGAAACATGAATGACGGGATAAGGCACATTGATAAGGGAATAGGGCACATTTGTGAGGGGATAAGACACATTGGTAAGGGAATAGTGTGAAGACCCAGAAATAATAATAATAATAATAATAATAATAATAATAATAATAATAATAATAATAAAGAGAAGGAAAAATTAAAAGGGTTAAAATAGAGTTCGTTGACGAATGCCTTGGTTTCGTTGACAAACTCCCTATAAGATTTGTGAACGAGTCTTAGTGTTCGTCGACGAAAATATACCGAGAGGGGCAATTTTAGGGCCTGAAGTTCGTCAATGAAAGTTATGAATTCGTTAACGAACTCCTTTTTGGGCCTCGTCGACGAGGTGACGTGACTCGTCAACGAAGCCACATGGTTAGCCATCTATATAAGCGCAAAAATAAGATTTTTGACGAAAAAATTAGCTTCTCTCTTTTCTTTCTCTCTAGAATTCAATTTCTCTCACTTCTCTCTAGATTTTCGACCCCGTTTCCCCCCGATTCGACGATCAGAAGCTACCACGGTGATCGTGTGGAGATTCTCAACAACATAGCTGAAGTAGAATGTTGATTTGAGAAGTTTAGGCACCATCCCAATTTCAGGATAAGTAGATTATTTTGGTATTTCCAGTATTGCCAGATTTATCTGAGCTTAGATTTTGTATTGTATGAGAATGTATTGGTGTTTTGTGGAGTAAAATTAGGGTGTTATGATTTTAGGGTTAGGGTGTTGTTGGGACCCTGCAGGCATGGGTTGAGGACCTTAGCGGTTATTTTTTCAGGAACCCAAATAAATTATAGTTTAGGAAATTATGAATAGGCAGATTTAGGAAATATGAGTATGTTGATTTTCTGGGAAATACAGTGTTTTACTAGAGAATATATATATATATATATATATATATATATATATATATATATATGAAATTATAGGATTTTGAGGTTAGTACACCGAGGGCGTGTGGGTTGAATTGGAGGCAAGCCTCCCAATCAGATAGATAAGGGATATATGTTTTATTAGGAATTTTTGAATGTTTATTAGTAAATTATATGTTTTCCAGGTTATCATTCAATATGCAAATTATTTGTATATTAGAAGATATAGTTTCCAAAATATTGAATATTTATTCATTTAGTTGTGTGGCATGAGACATTATCAGATTAGTATATAAATTCTACAGTTTTCAGATTACTATGATCTATAGTATTTATGCAGAAATATGTTTTATCAGATTTTACAGAATTATGAATTATAGTGTATATACAGTCAGATATGATCTACAGATAGATATTATATAGACAGAATTTTAAAGCCATAACACTATGATATATAGTTTATACAATTCAGATATTACAGATAAGATAGTACAGCTATTACAGTTCAGATATTAAAGTATTTTCAGAACAATTCTCGGTGTTATGGTTATTTTGGAATCATAATGAAACAGTAAGATGTATATATATAGAAAATAGTATTATACAGTATCAGATCCTAATGAATGAGTTCAGATATCAGCAGAGCACGGTATTGTTGCTATTACAGATCAGAGTGCAACCACTCATTTCAGATAGAGTGTGGAAGATTTCTATCAATCGTGCATGGACAGATTGCAGGCTCCCTAGAAGACTGGGTTGAGGTGGTCGGTTTAATAAGGTAGATACTAGCACCATGCCTTGGGGAGATTGCAGATGGCCGGGCTCAAGATTGGTAGAGTTACAGTTGACTTGTCCTGGTAGGTCAACCAAAGTTAAGTCCCACCTACAGGCCGCACAACTCTGTTCTGAGGGGTTAAATCATGACGTACATGCATTTTCCAAGGTAAATATCATAGTTATGTATAAGTATACATATTTACAGAATATTAGAAGATATATTTTGATACTAGAAGTATGAAAAGTAGAAAAAATAGATATTACAGTTGTATTTTAAACTACAATAGATACAAGTTGTACAGTATATTGTTTTACCAGCTTTTACAGTTTCATATATTTATTAGTATAGTATTTGTGGAACTCAGTCACAACACACTAGTAATAGCATATTTTCTCTTATTGAACGTTGTCTCATCCCAGTGATTTAACATTTTTTAGGTGATCCAATTAGACGAGTAGATTAGGCTCATCAATATAGGGATTGTTGCACTGCCCTGGTTGTGGGGTAAGTGTTTCCAAGGAGATGTGTTTTTGGGTAGTTTTCCAGGATTTTTGGTGGATGTTACTGGGAGATGTATTTTTTTGTATGTAGATTTTGGGGAATTATTAAATTCTGGTATTGTAAATATGAATGTATAGTTTTATGTTTTCTGTTGTGAGGTGTGCAAAATGAACAAGGTTTCCTTAGTGCTCATTTGGGGTCTGAGATGTTATAGTAGATAATCTAAGGGTATCGGAGTAAATTAAGTTTCAGTATATAGTAAAGTTTAACTTAAAAAAATGGTATAGATTTTCGAGTCGTTACAGTTTGGTATCAGAGCCTAAGTTGTTAGGTTCTGTAGACTTTAGAGTGCAGCAGAAAATAATACCACAATATAGGAATGGATTTTGATGAAAGATAGGAATTAAGATAGAACAGAATATCAGTGAGATAATGTTGGGAAATTAGGATGAGAATTTAGGGTTTTGTTCTGTAATTTGGAGGCAGGAATTTTGGGGTGGTATCTGTGATTTTCTTGGGATGATTATTTTAGGAAAACCATAGTAAACTATCATCGATTTCTATTCCATATGGTAGGACTAGACCCTAAATTAGTGATAGGAGGTATGGGCTATTTTAGTTAGAGTAGCGTTGCAAGGTTCGAATTCTCATAATAATTTGGTATTATTGTAGGATAGACCCAGGAGGTAGTAGTGCCCACGCTAGCGATGATGATGGAGCAGGGTTGTCTGGCATGGGAGGCGGAGACTCAGATGTTGTATTATGTAGTGTAGCTCAGCAGGTTATGACTGAGATTGCACGGAGCTCCATGGAGTAGGGAGGTCCATCTACTACGCAGGGATACACGATAGAAAATTTAACGAAAATGAACCCTCCAACATTTTTGGGAATAGTTGATCCTGCAGTTGTAGAGAACTGGATGCAAGAGATAAAAAAGATAATGACGGTGCTCCACAACTCCGATGAGCAGAGGGTCCTTTACGCTATGTATAAGTTGGTAGGGGAGGCCGAGAGATGGTGGACAACCACGAAATTTCTAGAGGAGTAGAGACCCATCCCAGTGCTGATGACCTGGGCCTGATTCAGAGATATATTCTTTGACAGATACTATCCTGCCACGGTCAGAGAGGCTAAAGTACAGGAGTTTCTGAGTTTGACTCAGGGATCATTGACGGTTCAGCAGTATGCGACGAAATTCATTGAGCTGTCGTGATTCGCTCCATATATAGTACCAGATGAAGTTAAGAAAGCGAGGTTTGAGACAAGATATATATATATAAGCAGGTGGCAGTATTGAAGATGCAGGATTTCTCTGAGCTGGTTGATAGAGTTACCGTAGCAGAGAAGAGTGAGCAGATAAATGTAGGAATACCGAGTCAGAGGAAGAGGCCGAGTTCTGTAGAAAGTTCATCGACGAACCTGTACCCTCGTCGACGAGTTTCAGTCTGCCTTTAACCCTTTATCGGTATCTTCTCATCGACGAAATTGGACTTCGTCGATAAGATCCTGAAGAGCCCTTGTTGACGAAACCCCTGTGTTCGTCGACGAGTTCTGTAGAATTTCTTGGGTTATTACAAGACGTATCAAAAACAACATTCTTAACTAGGTACGGGCACTACGAGTTCCTGGTAATGCCATTCGGATGGACAAATGCACCAGCGGTGTTAATGGATTTAATGAATCGGGTGTTCCATCAGTACTTAGACTAGTTTGTTGTGCTGTTCATTGATGATGTACTGGTATACTCAAAGAGTCTTGAAAAGCATGAGAGTCATTTGAGACTAGTTTTGCAGGTGCCGAGGGAAAATAAATTGTATGTTAAATTCAAGAAATATGAATTCTGGTTGAGGCAAATTACTTTTCTTAGGCATTTGATATCCAGGGACAGTATATCAGTTGATCCGAGTAAAATAAAGGCAGTAATGAGTTGGGTAAGACTGGTGAATGTTTAGGAGGTAAGAAGCTTCCTAGGTCTGGCAAGGTACTACCGACATTTCGCGGATAACTTCTCTAGATTATTAGGTCCACTGACATGACTCATGAGAAAAAATGTGAAATTTGATTGGACCGATGAGTGTGAGTAAAACTTCCAGGAGTTGAAACCGCGGCTGGTCACTGCACCAATATTGTCTATCCCATCAGGGGAAGATGGTTTTATGATATACAGTGACGCGTCCTAGAAAGAACTCGGGTGTTGATGCAGCATAGGAGGGTCATCACCTATGCATCTAGATAGCTTAAAGAGTATGAAAATAACTACCCTGTGCACGATTTAGAGTTAGCTATAGTGGTATATGCTCTGAAAATCTAAATACATTATCTTTATGGTGGAAAATGCGAGCTCTTCACCGATCATAAAAGCTTAAAGTATTTGTTCACCCAAAAAAATTTGAATATGCGGTAGAGAAGATGGTTAAAGCTCATTAAGTATTATGATTGCACCATTAGTTACCACATAGGAAAAGCAAATGTGGTGGCTGATGCACTGAGTAGGAAAACAGCAGGAGCCGCGCTGCCAGCAGTGGAGATTCAACGCCGTATCTAGATGGAATAGGAGAGGTTAGGCATGGAGCTGATAGAAGCTGATCACCAGGCATTCATTTCCAACTTAAAGGTACAGCCTACCTTGTAGGAGAAAATTAAAGCTGCATAGAAGAATGACGCATAGTTGGCAGAGTTGATAGAGAATGTGCGGGATGGATAGAAAGAGGAGTGCAATATTTCAGAGGATAGAGCCCTGAGGTTCCATGCCATACTATGTGTTCTTGCAGATGCTGAGATCAAGAGGACTATATTGGAGGAGGCTCACAGATCCCTATACACAGTATATCCTGGTAGCACTAAAATGTATTAGGATCTTCGAGAGACTTTCTGGTGGAGCGGAAAGAAGCGAGAGATAGTTGAATTCGTGCAGTAGTGTTTGGTGTGCCAGAAGATAAAGGCTGAGCACCAGAGGTCAATAGGACAGTTGTAGCCACTCCACATCCCTGAGTGGAAGTGGGATCACATATCCATGGAATCGTCACTAGGTTATCGCCGACATTGCATGATCAGAATGCTATCTTGGTGATTGTTGACCGATTGAAAAAAATAGCTCACTTTCTACCTATTAAAGTTAGCTACCTTATGTATAGACTAGTAGAGATCTACATTCAAGAGATAGTTCGACCCCATGGAGTGCCAGTATCTATCGTTTCTGACCGTGACCCAAGTTTTACATCACGATTTTAGAGGAACTTACAGGAGGCTTTGGGGTCTCAGTTATCATTTAGCACGACATATCATCCTCAGATTGATGGGCAGATAGAGAGAATGATCTAGATACTTGAGGATATGCGGCAAGCATGTGTGCTGAATTTTGGGGGTAATTGGACCTAGTATATGCCGCTGGTTGAGTTTGCTTATAATAACAGTTATTAGGCCAGCATCGACATGACACCTTATGAGGCGTTGTATGGTAGGAGGTGTTATTCACCTTTGTACTGGGATGAAATGGGTAAGAGGTGAGTTTTGGACCAGAGTTTGTGCAGTATGCATACGATAAAGTCTGACTAATTAAAGATAGAATTAGTGCAGCTCAAAGTCCGCAGAAAAGTTATGCAGATATGCGCCGCCGAGAATTGGAATTTGTTGTTGAAGATCAGGTATTTTAAAAAGTAACACCATTGAAGGGAGTTGTGAGATTTGGGAGGAAGGGTAAGCTGAGCCCTAGGTTCATTGACCCATTTGAGATATTAGAGAGAGTGAGTCCAGTAGCCTACATGCTAGCTTTTCTACCAGCATTGTCTAGAATATATGACGTATTTCATGTTTCCATGTTAAGGAAATACGTCCCAAACTCTTCCCATGTGATCAGTTATGTAAAGATAGAGCTCAGAGATTCACTAACATATGAAGAGACACCCATGTAGATCCTAGATAGGAAAGAACAGGTATTATGCACTAAAACAATTCCGTTAGTTAAATTTTTGTGGAGAAATCATGTAGTAGAGGAGGCTTCATGGGAGCCATAAAAGGAGGTACGATAGAGGTACCCACGCCTGTTTAGTGGGATATAGTAATAGTTAGTATTGTTCAGATAATGACAGTTTTATTTTATTCAGTACAGAGGGATGAATGTATAGTTGTATTTTAGATTATAGGATAAAATAGTGTTTTGGTTTTGGGAGAATTTTTATTTTATGAGTATATTTGTGATCTCCCAGAACCGTTAATGTAACCACGGTATTCCTCCGCTATAAGTGAGGGTAAGTAATAAAATAAGTAGTCAATTTTTCCTTAGAGGATGGTGTATAAGACTGATAGAAAATTTCGAGGATGAAATTTTATAAGGAGAGGAGAATGTGAAGACCCATAAATTAAATAATAATAATAGAGAGAAGGAAAAATTAAAAGGGTTAAAACAGGGTTCGTCAACGAATGCCCTGGTTTTGTCGACGAACTCCTTGTAGGATTTTAGGGTTAGGGTGTTGTTGGGACCCTACAGGAATAGGTTGAGGACCTGAGCGGTTATTTTTCCAAGAACCCAGTTAAATTAAAGTTTAGGAAATTACGAAAAGGCTGATTTAGGAAATTTGAGTATGTTAATTTTCTGGAAAATATTGTGTTTTACTGGAGAATTTATATATATAATTATAGGATTTTGAGGTTGGTACGCCGAGGGCGTGCGAGTTGAATTGGAGGCAAACCTCCCAGTTAGATAGGTAAGGGAAATATGTTATGCTAGGAATTTTAGAATGTTTATCAGTAAATTATATGTTTTCCAGGTTATTATTCAATATGCAAATTATTTGTATATTAGAAGATATAGTTTTCAGAATATGGAATATTTATTTATTTAGTTGTGTGGCATGAGACATTATCAGATCAGTACATAAATTTTATAGTTTTCAGATTACTATGATTTACAGTATTTATGCATAAATATGTTTTATCAGATTTTACAGAATTATGAATTACAGTGTATATACAATTAGATATATTCTACAGACAGATATTATACAGATAGATATTTTATAGCATTTACAGATTTCCACGATTCCTATAATTTTAAAGCCATAACACTATGATATACAGTTTATACAGTTCAGATATTACAGATCAGATATTATAACTATTACAGTTCAGATATTAAAGTATTTTTAGAACAGTTTTCGGTATTATGATTATTTTGGAATCATGATGAAACAGTAAGATGTATATATATAGAAAATAGTATTATACAGTATTGACCCTGATGAATTAGTTTAGATATTAGCAGAGCACGATACCGTTGCTATTACAGATCAGAGTGCAACCACACATATTAGATAGAGTGTGGAAGATTTCCGTTAACCGTGTCTGGAGAGATTGCAGGCTCACCAGAAGACTGGGTTGAGGTGACCGATTTGACGAGCTAGATACCAACACTATGCCTTGGAGAGATTGTAGATGGCCAAACTAAGGATTGGTAGAGTTACAGTTGACTTATCTTGATAGGCCAACCAGAGTTAAGTCCCACCTATGGGCCGTACAATGCTGTCATTAGGGGTTAAACTAGATGAGCAGATGAGGCTTGCCGATAGAGGGATTGTTGCACTGCCCTGGTTGTGGGGTAAGTGTTTCTAGGGAGATGTGTTTTTAGGTAGTTTTCCAGGATTTTGGGTGGATGTTACTGGGAGATGTATTTTTGTGTATGTATATTTTGGGGAATTATTAAATTCTGGTATTATAAATATAAATGTATAGTTTTATGTTTTCTGCTGTGTAGGTGTGCAAAATGAACAGGGTTTCCTTAGTACTCATTGGGGGTCTAAGATGTTATAGTAGATAATCTAAGGGTATTAGAGTAAATTAAGTTTCAATATGTAGTAAAGTTTAATTTAAAAAAAAAAATGGTATAGATTTTTGGATCATTACAAATAGGCACATTAATGAGGGGACATGTGTCTTCCACAAGTCTCCTTCTCAATTTATGGATATATATTTTTATTTTATTTTATTTTTCTTTGGGATCATTACAATATATAAGAAGAATAACTCACTTGAAAAATGAACTAAAATTGAGCTTATTGTCCCACAAAAATATTGTAATTTACATAAGAATAATTATCATTAGATTAATTAATACTAATATTCCTCGTCGGTTTAGTCCAACCAAGCCAACTCAAGTAGTAAGGGTGACTTGTGACTTTGATGACCCCAACGTCATGTGTTCGATTCCCCCTTAAGGCATTATGTCGGTGAATTACCAGAGGTGCGTCAATGGAGGGGTATCTTTCACCCCCTAGATTTGGTACCACACCATAATGTCCAAAATGGCACGATGGTGATATATATTTCATTTTCTCCTTTTATAGTTAATGACAATATATGTGATGGGAAGTCTCCCATTGGCACTTAGGACAATGAAGTATGTATATGCATAGTTGGAGATAAGATTGGTTCCCAATTAAAGCATTGAATGATGCATGCCCTCACGTAGATGAGAATACCATCATCCAAACAGTTCCCATAGTGTAATAAATAACAGGCCATCCATGCACAAGATGGTCATGTATATAAATGTTATGATCAAATTATTACTTTCACTAAAGTAATCAATTATAAAATGTTAGAAATTAATAATAATATTGAATATTAAATAATTATAAAACGTTATACTAATATTTAGACCACTCAAGGAATATGGGGTTCATATTGTTTGGACTAAGATCAAATTATCTTTTCATTTGTAAGAGTCTAAATGTTGACGCGGTATCTTGTGATCGATGGGTTCTAAATTTTACATGCATGAATTGTCCTCTTATAACTAAGTATTTTTCTATAAAGAGATGCTAACTTTTAATCTAATGATAATAAATACCTTCTTTCTATGATGCACAGACACGAGACATTATATAATTTTTTTTAATTGTAATTAGTATGTTGACTAATACAAAAAGAGTGCTAATATTTGGGAGACATATTAATATTTAGAGTTTAAAGTTTTGAATTGAAAATTATGAATTGAAACTTTAAGGCTCCTTTTTGAAACTCATAAAATATTAGGAAAAGTAAAGGAAAATATGAAGTAATCCACATTTTCATGTTCAATTTTTACCAAGGAAAGTGAGAAAGAAAATAAAAAATATACCAAATTTATGAACAAAAATTTAATTTTACATGTCATTGATATTTAATTTTTTCTAATATTTAGTCATATTAAAACAAACTTTATTTTTTATAGTATTTTATATAGAAGGAAATATGGTGATCTCAGTTTAATAGAACAACAACAACACCAATTGAATGGAGTTTTAGAGCAGCAACAGTAGCTGTATCTCACATGCAGAGTAGTAGCAGCAGTTGATCTTCTGTTGCAAAATTAACAACTTGTAGTTGTATTTAGTTGTTAGTTTAGGTAGCAGTTTTTAGTTGATTTGTTTTAAGTTGTTAAAAGGAGTTATGGATTGTTGTATATATTTTACACTGTTGTAAGCTTCAGTTTATGGAATAAGATTTGAATACTCTTATTCAGTTTTTCTTCCATTTTTCCACATTTTAATGCTGCTTCACACTCCAGTCCATTTTATCTCCTTCTACAAATCATAATTCCTCTAACCATGATTCAGCAAATCCTACTTCTTCAGCCAATATTCCTTCAAACCTTGAATCTGCAAATGCTCTCTCTCCATTATCTATTGCTTCATCTCCTTCCATTCTTCATCTTCCTCTTTTAAGAAGGTGTGTTAGATCTCATCATCCTCCTTCTTACTTATCAGATTACTCTTGTAAACTTGTGAGTACCAAGCCTACCTCTGGTTTGCCATATGACGTTTCTAATGGCCTAAGCTACTCTCACCTTGGCTCCCCTTTTCACTCTTTTCTCATGGCTGTTACTTCTGCTCCTTTAAAACCTACTTCCTTTTATCAAGTTGTCCAGTTTCGTGAATGGAGAGAAGCCATGGATAATGAGATTGCTGCTTTGGAGCTCAATGGCACTTGGACTCTCACAACTCTGCCTTATGGTAAATCTCCCATTGACTGCAAATGGGTGTACAAAATCAAGTATCACCCTGATGGTTCCATTGCAAGGTACAAGGCTCGTTTGGCTGCCAAGGGTTTTACTCAAAAACTTGGCTTAGATTATTCAGATACTTTTCCACCAGTTGCCAAGTCAATTTCAGTGTGGTTAGTGCTTTCTTTAACTGCTATGAAAGGGTGGTATTTACATCAACTTGATGTCAATAGTGTTTTTCTTCATGGAGAGTTAGTTGAGGGTGTGTATATGTCTCTTCCACCAAGTTTTCGCAGCAAGAGGGAGCATCTTGTTTGCAAATTGATAAAAGTCTATATGGACTTAAGTAGGCCTCCAAACAGTGGTTTGAGAAATTATCTACCACAATTTTGCAGATGGGTTTTGTTCGATCAAGATCTGATTATTCTTTGTTTATTCATACATCTGGTTGTTTTTTCACAGTATTGCTGATCTATGTAGATGATATATTGATTACTGGTAACAGTCTTTCTTGTGTTGAAGATTTGAAGCAAGTACTTCATGCCAAGTTTGGTTTGAATGATCTGGGATCTCTAAGATACTTTTGAGGACTTGAAGTAGCTAGAACTGATGATGGGATCAGCTTAAACCAGAGAAAATATGCATTAGAAATTCTGAAAGATACAGGTTTCATTGGTAGTAAACCTGTTAAATTTCCTATGGAACAAAGCTTGAAGTTGTCCAAGTATGAAGGTAAACCACTTGCTGATCCAGCTCTGTATAGAAGGCTAATTGGTAGACTGCTATACTTAACTTTAACTCGACTAGATATTACCTATGTTGTGCATAGGTTAAGCCAATTTGTATCACAACCTAGGGAGCCTCATCAAGTTGCAGCAAATAGAGTACTTCAATATATTAAATGTTCTCTAGGAAAAAGAATTTTCTTTCTAAGTAATTCAGAGCTGCATATTAAGTCTTTTTGTGATGCAAAATGGGCTGGTTTCCCAGGTACAAGGAGATCACTAACTCGTTATGCTATTTACTTGGGTGAATCGTTGATTTCTTGGAAATCAAAGAAGCAAGGAGTGGTTTCAAGGTCCTAGGCAGAAGCTGAGTACAGGGCTATGGCAAGTGTAACTTGTGAGATCACGTGGGTATTACAATTGCTTAAAGGCTTGAAGATTGAACATCCTAAGCCAGCCTTGCTATTCTGTGACAACCAAGCAGCTTTACACATAGTTGCAAATCCTGTTTTTCATGAAAGAACAAAACACATTGAAGTGGATTGTCACTTAGTAAGAGATAAGATTATGGAAGGCATAATTAAAACTTTTCATATTGCGACAAACTCTTAGGTAGCTAATATATTTACCAAGGCATTAGGCTTCTCTTCTTTTTCAAGGCTATTAGAAAGGTTGAGATTAAAGGATATTTTTGTTCCAAGGCAAAGCAAATCATTTTCTTCGGTGTAAGTCACAGAGATCAAGGATTGTGACTTGAGAGGGAGTGTTGATCTCAGTTTAACAGAATAGCAGCAGCACCAACGGAATGGAGTTTCAGAGCAGCAGCAGTAGCTATATCTCACATGCAGAGCAACAGTAACAGTTGATCTTCTGTTGCAAAATTGACAACTTGTAGTTGTATTTAGTTGTTAGTTTAGTTAATAGTTTTTAGTTGATTTGTTTTAAGTTGTTAAAATTAGTTATGGATTGTTGTATAAATTTTACACCGTGGAATAAGATTTGAATACTTTCATTTATTTTTAACAAAATAACAAGGAAAATTAAGTTTCCTTTCCTTTCCTTTCCTTTCCTTTTCACACAAATAAAATCTTTCATCCAAATAGATCTTAAAAATAAATTAAAAAAATTGAAATATGAATGGACGTGTACGTAAAGGTAAACCAAGGGTCCTCTCTCTCTCTCTCTCTCTCTCTCTCTCTCTCTCTCTCTCTCTCTCTCTCTCTCTCCATATATATATATATATATATATATATATATATATATATATAAAATATCCGTGAGAGATGCTTTTTCCTGGGAGGGAAAGTAGTATGGTTGAAACTGGAAACCCACCACATGCAGAGTTGTAAAAGGCTCTCTCTCTCTCTGTCTCTCTCTCTCCAAAGGTAGTTAAGCCCTATATATTATGCTACCTAAACATATTTTAAAAAATCATTGATTAATTACTTATCTTTTGCTTAATCAAAACAAAAGCAGAAGGATTTTTGTATCCCCGTCTGACCACGACCCCATGTGCAACGATGCCCACCCACTCCCATTTAATACTAATTTCACTAATGCCCCCCCTTCACATACTTCCAAACATCCCCCCCTCTCTCTCTCTCTCTCTCTCTCTCTCTCTCTCTCTCTCTCTCTCTCTCATAGCTCTGCTATGCATATAAATATATATATAAGAACAAAATCATGGTTTCTTGGCAGTTAATGTGAACATAAATCAACACCTCCACTCCCCCCCATATTAGTTATGCTTATATCTAATTCTTCTTCTTCTTGAGAGACCCTGCACGCATTAATTGGTCAAGATTAAACATGCATGCATCAAAGGGTAACCCCTCGGGCAGTCTTGCTTTGCTTTGCTTGTGGGCCCACGCCTGTTATTGGAGGGTAGCTAGCTAGCCAGCCAATAGCCATGGCCCCCGCACAGTTCCTAGGGCTACCCCACTTGCTACGATTTAAGGATCATCTCATTTTTTTCATTCCCCTTCTTCCATGTTTTTTGGCCTCCAAACAAATTTCTTTATAATTCATTATTTTTCTTTCTAGAAAAAAAAAAAATCTAACTATTAAAAGAATTTATACCTTATTATTAACCTAAATTTTTTTTTTAAATCAAGTATATATGAACATAAATTAAACTCCCAACTTTATTTTAAAAAGTACCTCAAATTGATACTATCATTTTTGACTTTATAAAATAAAAATTAATTATAATTATTGCACCGTTTATTGGATAACTCAACCTAATAAATGTGATTTTTTGAAGTAAATCATTGATTTGAAAATTTTAAGTTTGAGTTTTTTACAAAACCAAATTAATATTTATCTTAAAAATAGTTCTCATATATGTACATACCTACCATAATTGATAAAGTTAATTAATTTTGGATTTATCCCATATAAAAATAAGCATAATTATTATGATTTTCCTTTTAATAAACGGAAAAAACAAATTAGAATGCATTTAATTTGTAGTTTCTCTAAGCTGGTTGTGTTGCATTCATGATTTACGTTTCTATTCGGAGACAAAAAAAAATATGATGAGATTCGGAGGAATATATGTATGTGCGGATTGGCGGTGTTGGAAGGGCATTATCGGAAATTCACACGTGCACGGGTCTCCCCCTCTCGTTTTTCTAGCTGGGCCGGAGCGGGCCGAAGAGCGTAGTGGGCCCGGCACGTAACGTGGCGCGACCCCCCATCTGCACAGTGGTCTAGGAATACCGTTACTTCGCGTCATTGGCGGGGAATGACGTGGCACCGCCTCGGGATGCAGGATAACCGGATAGTACTCGGTGCGAGTGCCACCCACTTGGAGCCCACCAAATTGGCCAATGGGAGGGGGAGAATTTTTGGGAGAGGGCGTCCAGTTTCGGAACCGCTTACTTGTACTGAACTGTATCACGGCCCCACGGCACCTCTTGTACGGCCCAGTTGCTTTGCATTAAAAAACAAAATAAAACACTTTTAATACTTTCAATCTTTCGTTGCGTATGAATTACAGAAATCTCACTCTGCAACTCTCTCATGAAACAGAAACACACTGCTGCAAAAAAATAAAATCATGTCTAATAATTAATTAATTATTTTAAATCTCGTATTTAATATTTAAAAATAAATTATTTTTGGCATGCTTTAATAGGAAATAAATTTGATAACTTCGTAAAGAGATTCGAAAGTAATGACTGATAAATTTGAATTTATTTTTGTTTTAATCATTATGTATCAATGATAATTTGCAATGGATATAAATAATTTTGCATAAATTTATACTTGGAAGGGCAAATTTGAAATTTCAATGTGTGACGCATCTTTTTAACTAACAGAGATGGAAACAAATATTATTTTATATGCCCAATCTTATTTTATAATTTATTTTCTCAACATTTTAAAATTTTGACTGATTAGTTAATTAGAGTAGGAATAGGATGACCAATTTAGAAATTGATGACTGATCTGCCTCAAGCAACTATATATATATATATTATCATGGCATCACATATATAATTTATATATAATTATATTATATATGTATGTAAAATAATATAATAAACTTTCTACTCTGATTAACAAAATTAATATACAAACTTTAGTCAAGCTTTCTATTAGTTTGACTATTTATTGACCAATAAGGGTTTGTTTGAAATTCCATTTTCTAAAATCAACTAAACTAGAAGTTGGTCCAATTTTCAATCTAACCAGTCTTGACAACAATGATACCACTCTAATGTTGCATTTTGAAATATGAGTTTCGGATTTTAGATTTAAATTTAGATAAATTAGGATAAAGTTTAATACAATTTTATGTTATGTCTTATCTAAATTGAAATATAAGACTTCACTAAACATAAGATAAATTCATTCCATTTACATACTTACCTAAATTGCAGTTGAAAGAGTATTGAAAAAAAAAATGTGTCAATTAAAAAATTTTAAGCTCGAGCACCACACTGCACAACAAAGTTAGGTGAATCTAGTCAAGTAGGCTAATGGTCTATATATATATTTTTTGTGATGGGTCTATTTACCCTTTTTTAAAATTAATTTTTTTTAAAAAAAAATCTAGCCTAATGAACACAGTAAGACAAATTAAGCATCAAAAGCATGTTTATGAATTTAATGCAGTTTAATTTTATTTAATTAAGTGTAATTAAAAAAATTGTTGGTAGGTTTGTAGATTGGAGTCTCTTAATCTATTTTCCTTGGACAACTGCATGTGTGTGATTAGTTTATGGTGATTAATTAAGTTGGATTAAGGCAGGCAATCTCCCTAATATGTTATTTTCCTTTTTGTTGTTACTATTACTGAACCTGTTAACTACAATTTATTAATTTCTTCCATTTTGACCATTAATTTCACAAATAAAATTAAATATGCTTCAAGGTCTCAAAAATTACAACAAAAAAAGTTTACTAAACTATTAATTTTTAGGACATTTAAATCCTTATGTTATTTTATTATTAAGAAATCGAATGAATATAAAGTGATAAGGGCGACTTGTGACTTTGATGACCCCAATGTCACAAGTTCAACTCTTCTTTGAGAGTTTATTTCGGTAAATTACCAAGAGTGCATCAATGAGCGGACGACTCTCACCTTCGGGATTGGTGTCATACTATAGTGTCCAAAGTGACGCGATGGTGTCTAGAGTCCTTAGGTTATTAAAAAAAAAAATTTTAAAATATTTTGACTATTTTACCCACAACACACATTAAATATATATACCACAACAATATTATTAGGGATTCATATTGAGGGGTAGAATTCGTATTTTTTGGTGGGTAAGGAGGTGCGATTGCTCAATTTTAGTTAAAATATATAAAATTTACTTGCCTTATGTTTGGGAGTATGATTTTTGATTTTTGAAATTTGAATTTTGATTTTTCGATATGAGAATGCTTAAATGAATGAGTGGCATAACATTAAAAGATAAATTAAGGAATAAACATATTCATAATAAGTTAGGTATAACTCCTATAAAAGATAAGATAAGAGAGATACGACTCATATGGTATGAATACTTGCAACGTAAGCCACGTAGTGCACCAAGAGTGACTTAATTACTGTGGGGTGCAGTAGAAGGGGTAGGGGTAAACCTAAAATAATTTGAGAGAAGATCGTGAGTAAGAATTCAATATCCTTAAATCTATAAAAAAAAATGGTCCATGATTGCATAAATTGACAGAAAATGATTCATATAACCAATCACACCTAGTAGGACTAAGACTTGATTTTGTTTGTTGTTGTTGTATAGATTCAAATAAAATGTAAAATAAAATTATTTTTACACTTTTTTTTTTCAAAATTCTTACTTTATTTTAGGAGTTGTTTGGTACCATTGTCAAAAACTAAAGAAACAAAAACTAAAAACGAAAATCAAAAACTAGAAATAAAAATTAAAATAAACTAAAAACTTAATTTTCAAAATGCTTTTTTTCATCCTTTAATCAAACAATATCATAAAAATATGATTGAATTGATAAATTGCAAAATAATACACATTAAAAATACCATAATAAAAATTACTATAATTATCTTATTTAATTATTATATTTTCAAATTTTACGTTAAAGTAAAAAATTTTATTGGATGTGAGAATTGAAAAATATTAAAAATATTTTATAGTTTGCTCTATTACTATCTTTGAAAGTTATGCATATTTTTATTTGAATTGTATTTTAATCATGTGATCATTTTATTTACTTTCACTTTAAAAGTGTGTAAAATCAATAATTGAATCAAAAGAACTATTTTTGGATATTAAAATTTTTGACAACAAGTTGTCCAAACAACTAAAAACCATAAAATTTGATTTTTAATTTTTTATTAAATAATAGAAAATTGGCAAAAAAATAAATAAAAGAAAACTGACAACCTAAATAAACGTGTTTTTGTAATCTATTTTTTCACTGTATAGAAACAAAAATAAAAAATAACAATAATGTCAAACAGACCCTTAATCTTTCATTCGTATTAAGAGTTTAAAAAAAAAAATTTAAAAATGGAAGTGTTGAGATAATTATAAAAAAATTTAAAAGTTTAAAATTAAAGATATTCACAATAAAAATCTAAATAAATGATAGCTTGTAAGTCTAATCGTATTTACCAAAATTAAACTAAAGAAGTGCTAGTTGTATAAAGAGAAAAAAAAAAAAATTACCTTGCAATAAAAGGAGAAGAGAAAGAATGGATTAAAAAAGAAAAGAAAAGGTGCATTAGTTAATTAATAAGTTGGTGGAATTAATTAAAGAAGGCAAATAAAATAATTAGTCGATCCATTTTCTAGCTAATAACATTTCATTTAATTAAAAATATATTATTTTAAATTAAATAAGCAAATGAAAACTAGTTAGTTCGGTCCGTTGGAGGATTATCTTAATTAATTAATTGTGCAGTGTAAGTACTACAGCTAAAAGCATGCAAATTAAGGATTTTTTATTATATAAATAAAAGTGTACTTTAACATCAACTGCCTTGCTAGCTAGCTTCCTTCCTTTAATACATATTTTATAGTTGGATTAAATAAATAAACAGTAATTAATTAACAAAGGTTGCGTCAAAGTATTCTGTTTTGAATGCTAATTAATTAATTTAACTTAGGGCTGTCTTTAAATTAATATTAAAGATTAATTACTTAACCTATCTCAATAACCCATGCATGGGAGATTTTTTTTTTTTAAAGACATGGCAGATTGGTTTACCAGAGGATAATTAGCTTAAGGTGGTCGGTGCTTATTGATTTTTAGTGGAAATAAAATAGCAAAAAAATAATATATAAAAAAGGATCAGATTAACAGCATTTAATCTTTTCATTTTATTAAAATGCCACGTCAGTGATTGATAAGTGAACAGTTACACGGTCAAAGTCAAAATTAACATTGTCTTGGATGTAAGTTCTAAAATAAGGAAAATGTGTTGGGTGTA
The DNA here is from genome assembly GCF_029873635.1 of Malania oleifera. Classification (NCBI taxonomy): domain Eukaryota; kingdom Viridiplantae; phylum Streptophyta; class Magnoliopsida; order Santalales; family Ximeniaceae; genus Malania; species Malania oleifera. The sequence continues at coordinate 101,886,105 of NC_080424.1, read as the reverse complement.
TTTACACTAGGTTTAAAATAATTAATTAAAACCTTGTATTTGTGTTATTGCCGTATAGAAGAGAGCATTGTCCCTCACTAGTACTTTCAGAGAAAGGAGGAGAAAGGGGGAAAAAAAAAAAAAAAATTTGAAGAGGAAAAAGAGTTATGCACAAAGCTCAAGAGAAGGGCAAAAATAAGAAATAAGGGTAATCTTGAGACACATTTTTAAAATTCGAAAGTTATGCTATAAGGGATGGTTTCTCTGCCCCTGTGTAAAATTTAAATTTGATCGATCACAAAATATCATATTAATGGTTGGGCATACTAAAGAAATATATACGGTCCATAATATTAGGACTTAGGATATGTACCAATCCATGTGTCTCCTTTGTATATATCTAAATTAATGCTAATATGGCATTTTGCAGTTAGTAGTCCCAAATCTTGCATGCAGGGACTATTCCTCATAAGTCTTTCTTTTCGAACTCGATGCCTTTAATCATTCTATCGATTCTAATCAAGTCAACTTATCTAGTATGTTTGTCTTGGCCATTTACCAAATGGGTGTATTTTGTCTATTGGATTTGATCATTTTTTCAATCCTTATTAGGTTGTCCTAGCTTGATTATAATAAAAATGCAAATCACAAGGCATGCATCATGGTGACTACTGTTTAATTGTCACTTATGTGTAGCACTCGTAAGTTCCATAATGAGCTACATTTAACATGCCTATATTATGTATACAGTAACCCTAGTGGCTAACTCCTTTATGATGGAGGTAATCAAATTCATAACAATAATGCTACATCTACCATCCAAGCATTATACTCATTATTTAATTGTATCATACACGTTGCACATACGTACAAGATAGTGTATTGTTGCAGCGAAAAATTGAATGACCTTCACGATCCCTGATCACAACCACCCGAAAAGAGATAAATAAACAAGGTTTGGAGGACTTGGAGTGTACTCCGGGGGATCGCTTCGATGCCTAAGTCAGGGATTGGTTTGAGAGGTTTTTTATGCAATAGTAAAGTAGAGAATAGAATGAGATACCTTAACATCTTCTTTGAATCCCCATTTATAGTAATGGAGTTTGACCCAAGGGTGATGTGCAATTTATTAGCGAATTATGGCGCAAGCGTGAATCGCTCTGGTTGTTATAACATTGGCGTAGATTGCTTTAGTCATCATGGAACTGGTGTCAATTACTCTGCCTGAGCAGTTGACTTAGGTGGTAATTGCCCTCATCAATACTGGGCTCTAGTCTCCTTTGGATTTATGGTAAGTGATATATTTGGGGTATATCAGTTGTCACTCCTTCAATTTCGAATTTTTGAAGCTAGCTTCCAAAGTTCGAAAGTTGTTTTTTTTTTTTTTGTTGAGCAGCTCTTCTTGAGATATTTTGGGCTGCTTGTGGTTTCATGCGTCGTGCTCTTCTTTTTTGTCATTTCTGGCCACTGTGCTCATATTTTGGGTTGTTTCTGGGCCTTACGAGTGTTGCTCGTCAGTTGGGCGGATTCTTCTTTGCCTAATGAGTTGTGCTCGTTTTTTGGGCAATCTTCTAGCCTCACGAGATGGTTGTTTAATTCGACAGGTTCTTGCAGTTTTGATTTCATTGAGGTTAAAGATGTGAGTTTGGTATTTTCAATATCAGTTAGGATTCTTAATCTGTTCGGGATGGATTTGTTTCAAAGGGTTTGGATGTGTATGCATCGAGTGTTCGATCATTTATGGAAAAGGGAACTGCAAGTAAGCGTACAATGTTATAGATTTCGCAGACTATTTTTGTGTTGTGTGTGTCATATGTGGGGTTTATAAACTCATATTATTCGATTGTATCCCAGTTGATTCGTGAGTCCCATGTTGGATGGGGTTGTGAGTGCAGTGGTAGATTGAAGTTTGAGATTGAGATCTGCGAAATGTCTACCATTGACAATGGTGATTTTGTTACTGTTTGTTTTAATTATGGTGTGGATTGTTTAGCTGATTGAGTCCCAGGTGCTCGATAAAATGTCACTAAGGAGCTCGGTTTTTCTGTTTGGGGTTTTGTCGATTGCCATTGCTACAATTGTGCAATTTTAGTGTGCGTTACAATTTCAACTCAAATTTCTAATTGCAATTTCAAATTCAATGTTCAGAGCACTATTCAACGCACATGAATGTGCAAGAGTCATTATTGCCGACCCAATGGTGCATTCGGCCAACCCATTAGAATTTCAAAACTTGACTTTGTTTATTTGGCTGGCAGTGCAGTTGTCATGACCCCACTATACATTTGGTGCATAGGTCATTGTTCAATCAATTAAATAACTTGAACATCCTATTAATTATTATTAGCCATTAAGGGGAAGCACTTCAAGCGTTGAAACTATGACATCTATTTTTTTTTTTTTTTTTGAATTATTATTGTATGATGGAGAAAAAATCATACCTTGAGAATAGGCATGTTGCCTACATAAATCTTGCGCATAGAAACATCAATTGTAGTCAGATTCGCATTAGATTTGGAATTTCCCAATTTCGTAAGTTGGGTCTCGGTTATTCGTCCATCAATTTTCTTACTAGGCTTCTTCAACGCGAGCTAAGCATCATTGACGTGCTTGAACGTAATAAACTCGTACCCTTTACTTTTCCCGGTGACCTTGCCAAGGATCGTGACGACTTCTTCGAGATCACCGTAGGTGGAGAAGAGATTGCAGAGGTTCTTGATGGTAGTGTCCTATCTAAGGCTGCGAACGAAGAGTTTGCACTGGGTAGGGTCCCGATCGGCGATGGATATGACGATGTCGAGTACGTCTAGGTGTCTAAATGGCGGCATTTCGGTCAATCTCAATCGAGCCAATGCATCGACCTTCAATTATTTGATGTAGTCATGATCAAGGATTAGAAGAAAAAACCTCTCAAGAAGTTCCCACAGACGGTGCCAACTGTTGTAGCCAAAAATTGAACGACCTTCACGATCCCTGATCACGACCACCTAAAAAGAGATAAATAAGCAATGCTTGGAGGACTCGGGGTATATTCTGGGGAATGGCTCCGATGCCTAAGTCAGGGATTGACTTGAGAGGTTTTTTATGCAACAGTAAAGTAGAGTTTAGAATGAGATTTCCATGGTTTATTTTTTGGAAGCACACGAGTCCCTAATTGACATGCTATATTATATAAAAAAACCACCCCTCAATTCACACGTTTACGACTTTTTAGCAATCACCTACAACTCAGAAAAAAAAGAGAGCTTGAGACACTTATAATGACCTTTGGGTGCCTTCTCTGTATAGAAAATGCAGAATACTTTCATTGATGTGAAGATGTACTATATATAAGACTTGTACAAAGTATAGTTGTTACAAATTCAAAAGTATTTAAATACCAAATCAAATGATCCTAGACTATCAGATACAAACAAATATTCAAGTAATACAACTGAAGAATCCTTGACTATCACGGACTATCGGATATCAATCAATCTTTAGTTACATAAGCTCTCAACAATTCAACAACCGACAGAACTATCGACGGTTTATAGTAATCCGTCAATGGTTTTCTCTTAGAAAACTTCCTGTTTGACATTTTTGTAAATGGATAGGAATTCAATCTTTGAATTTTTACAAAGATGTATGAAAAGAATGAAATTATTTCTTAAGCATGAAATTATTTCTTTAGAAGTTGAAACTTATTAATGGCATTTTTCTTATATTTTTAAAAATGTAGTTCAATTATTGAGATTGCCTTGGTTTATTTTTTGGAAGCACACGATTCCCTAATTGGCATGCTATATTATATAAGAAAACCACCCCTTGATTCACACGTTCACGAATTTTTGGCAATCACTTACAACTCAGAAAAGAGAGAGCTTGAGACACTTATAATGGCCTTTGGGCACCTTCTTTGTATAAAAAATGCAGAATACTTTCATTGATGTGAAGATGTCCGATATATAGGACTTGTACAAAGTATAGTTGTTATAGATTAAAAAGTATTTAAATATCAAATCAAAGGATCCTAGACTATCAGATACAAACAAATATTCAAGTAATACAATTGAAGAATCCCAGGCTATCATGGACTATTAGATATCAATCAATCTTTAGTTACATAATTCTCGACAATTCAACAACCGACAAAACTGTCGACGGTTTGCTGAAACTTTCAACGGTTTATAATAATCCGTCAACGATTTTCTCCTAGAAAACTTTCTGTTTGACATTGTTGTAAATGGATAGGAATTCAATCTTTGAATTTTTACAAAGATGTATGAAAAGAATGAAATTTATTTTGTAAGCACGTAAGTGCAATCATGGATCTTTAGAAGTTGAAACTAATTAATGGCATTTTTATTATATTTTAATGTTGTGTAAAACCCCTCAAATAATGCACATCGGAATATATATAATTGTGTAAAGGATCGAACACAAACACTGCAGCAATCTAAATGATGAATACAAACATAATTCCACAACCACAACAAGTAAATAAAGCAATAACAAGAACAATGACACTATGAATTACGTGATTTAGCAAAACCTACATCCATTGGACCAAACAACAATAATTCACTATCTCCTTGTCCAAATTACATTAACAATACATGAATTCTCTCAATTCTCTCTTCAACCACACTTGACTTACTATATACAACATATTCTATGTATCTATATATAAGCCCCTTCGGAGGTTTCCCCCCGAAACCCAAACATATTAACATCCAATTATTGAAAATTCAAAAATATGCGCATGTTATTTTAAGCCAAACAGTCGTCTGATTCGGCCAATCAGTTGACAGTTTCAGACAGAAAGTTAATTCTTTGAATTCTAGAGCAAACCATCAACTGGTTCAGCCAATCCTCCGACTGTTTGTTGCTGTTCCATATATTTTCTACATGCCTTCCCTTAGAGTGTGAGCCACATTCACAATAATCTCCACCTTGGCGAACATACACCCTTTAGGAGAAAACCAAAAACATGAACCCGTTGCTCCATCTTGAACTTGGGATAGATAATAGCTAGGTTGGGACCGTGTCCTTGTTGACTTTTTGGTCACATCCCTGTTTTGACTATGACAAACCACAATATCTCATCTGTGTGCTTTAAGTATTTGAATAGGTTTAGTTTTCTTACCACGGATAACAGACAAGAAATGGAAGCCGTAAGAGCACCTGAATGAGCATATCCCGACGTATTCCATGGAGTTGCAAAGGAGTTATGCATAAAGATCGATTTATGTTTTAAGTTGTATTATGTTTTTATATTTATCATTTGGGTCTGTAATCTTATATGGTCTATAATAGTTAATGCATTTCATGCATGATAGGATAGATAAACTCAATGACCATAGTTAGACCTTAGGGATCACCTTTCGGTCGACCGATGCCAGATTTTTTGGGTTAATTCTCAAATGCCTTAGATTGACCATAGGATCCCCTATACTACATAAAAATATGCCCTATCTTCTTAAATTTAATCATCATATGAATAGGATTTATATGCAAAGTGATTAGGACAGAAATGCACCTAAAATGCATGTTCGGTCGATCGAACCATAATGTATGAGGAGCATTTGGTCTACCGAACTGGTCCGTGGTCAACAGTTTGACCACACAACGGTCGACTGAACCTGGCCAAGATCATATTTCTTGGTCAACCAAATCTCCCTGGGTCAAAAGTTGACCCTTTGGTCGACCGAACCCTTAGTTCAAATTGACCCGGTCAACCGAACCACGAGGATTTGGGAAATTGCCTTCAAAATCTCAAGATGATTGACCATCTTCTTAGGTCAATTTTTACCTAGTCGATCGAATTGGGACACTCGGTCAACCGAACCTGTAGTCCGGTCGACCGAACCTCTTGGGTTGGCGAATTTTTTACCGAGTGTAAACTGGGTTAATTTTAATTAAACTCACTTAATATTTTTTTTAAATACCCAGCATGTCCCCAACGACTATAGTTTTTTTAAATTCTATATAGGCCCTCATTTGCAAAATTAATATAAGATTAGGGTTTTAGATTAGTAAAAAATTCTCTGAAAATTTTAGTGGCCAAAATCTTCCCTACTTCCATATTCTTCATATTCAAAGTCATATACCCTTCCATTAATCATTCTATTGCAAAATCCTTTTGAGAAAGAGTATCTTGAGTTATTCCGTATAGTTTCTACGTGCTTATACTCTCATTTATGTGTATTGATTTTTTATTTTAGTGAGAGTAAGCCTAAAGGTGTTCCAAGTGAGTTAATTCATAAATTCATTTGTGGGAAATCTTCTTAAGCTTATGAGTCTTTGCATTCTCATTGCAAGACTCAAAATTTTGTTTTGTGTTGTGAAGAAAAATATTTTTGACAAAGCTTGTTTTTCAAAAATATCTCTTGTGGTTGAACTTTTGAAAATCTTGTTTGAAATCTTTGAAACTATATTTGTGGTTGAAATTATTATATGTATAATATTTCAAAGATAGATTGCCAACACATACACTCTCACACTTTGATTGTATATTGACATAATACTGAGAGTAGATACACATATCTGCACTAAGCTTATAGTTCTTATTGTGTTTGAGGTGCATTGATTATTGGTTGAGCTTATTGGTACATATCTGCTAAGTGTTAAAAACATTTTACATGTACGCAAATTATAGTGTAAATTTGCTGTATTCTAGGTGTGGCCTAAGGGGATTTGATCTAGCTCCGAAGGATCAGATTGGGGTCAGCCCTATGAATTTGACTTAGGGTCTTCTCCGCCCTGCTTGGAGAATTTGTAAAGGTCGAGGTCAGCCTTGTGTTAACTTGACCTAATTGCAACCGGTGCCGCTCCACCTGTTAAGTGAATATTAGTGGAATCTTCAGGTTTGCAAGCTAGAGGCGGGGACACAGGTAATATTGGCCGAACCCCAATAACATATCGTGCATGCATTTTATTTTTCCATAATTTATTTATTGTATGTGTATGTTATATTGTGAAAGTCGCACATGATTTAATTTCTGCACATTTTATTTATCTGCGCATTTGGAACTGTATAGAAAGACCTTAGGTTTGTGAAATACTGTCTGCTGCATTAGTTAAACCTAGGAAGAATTTTTTAAATTTCCAATTCACCCCCCTCTTGGGAATACACCAAAGTCAACAGTCCCGTATATAAACTGGAGACAAACACCAAATCCATGCAACACCGCTTGAGCTTGTCGATGACAGTTTCAGCTTCTACCATCAACCCCAATATAGTTGTAGATGCAACACCTAAAAAACTTCACCCTAGGCTTCCAATAAGACCTTCCTACAATAGTAAACACAAACGCTGTTGCATGTATTCTGTCATCAAAGCCCCTTGCATAGTCTTCAACAAGTCTCAATCCACTTTGTTGCCTGCCGAAACACCCCATTGCACAATTATGGAGGATCTTTGAGATGTCCCAAACATCACTGCCCGTCCTTCGATACCAAACGATAGACATTCCATATTGATTCTCCACAGAACCCCCCTGAGACGACAAACGAAGTCTCCCTACAGTTCCATCCACAAAGCCATCCTAAGATAACACCAATTTCCCTGCTGTTCTATCCATGCGAATCAGCAAACCAAGACCGATCTTGGTTGTACCCAACACATTTACCTCAATAACTTTCAACAGAGTTCCTAACTGATAAGCTACCTTAATCAAAGCATTTCCAGCCAATAACATGTGTTAATTTAGGTGTAATCCCAAGAGGGGGGGTGAATTGGGTATTTAAAAATATTTTGGTACTTCAATCCTTAATTGAAAACCCAAACATATAAGCACAAACTTGGATATAAACCGATTTCACTATTATACAACTTAATTGATTTAATTAGTGGATATCTCAATTAATTTAGTGTTACCCAATTATTCTCACGTATTTTAGATATTCGTATATACCAATATTTAAAGCATGCATAACAGGTATAATATGAATATAAGTGCGAAAATATAAAGATATATATAGAGAGAGAGAGAGCAGACACCAAATTTTTAACGAGGTTTGGCCCAACCCAGCCTATGTCCTCGCCTTGGGCAAAACCCCCAAGGATTGCACTAGTCTATTCCTTTAACTGGGATGGGGCTTCCTGTTACAAACCCGCTGCTTACAAGAGGCACAACTTCCTCCTACTCTGTTGCTTACAAGAGGCACAACTTCCCCGGTTCACAACCCGAACCGTCAGTACAATAGATTGATAAAATTTCTAAACACTCAGATGCTTCTAAATAAGCTAATGAGTACAATAAAAATTCCTAACACACATTCATATGATAAAACTTGAAACTCATTATGTATGTAACGATATAATCATTATATGAATGATATGCTTCAAAAATATCCCTTTAATCAATATCTCCCAAAAAATGATTTCTTAAAAATAAGAACTTTGGAGATCTTAGAGTTTGATTTTAAATCATTTTATGCAAAAATACCAGATAAGATTTTTTTTTTTAAATAGTCTTAAATATTATGCAGATCTAAGTTTTTGCTATCAAATAACTCGTACGATTAAATCTTTGAATAAAAATATGAGTTTGAATATTTCAAAGATTTAAACAATATTTTTCTAATACTTTTTGCACCAATAAGATAGATTTCTTTGAATAAAAATACAACCAGGATTCAAACTTTAGAATGTTATTCCCAAAATATTTTTCAAATACATAACTATGGGAAAATATGATTCTTGTTCCCAAAAAGATTTTTCAATAGATGAATAATAGAGAAGATGATCAATTGATAAAAAATTGAAAGCTTAATAAAATGTTTTTCCAAACCTCAAGATCAAACCTAGATTTAGCAAAAGTTGCGTGTGTATTTGCTCAGATCTTGAATATGCGAATGCCCAGGAAAAAGTGTGTTCTTTGCAGTGCAGACAATAATTCTTAGCAATAGTATTCAAAGCTTCTCAAGAGATGTGCAAGAATGTTCAAAGCTCCTCAATCATATACAAAAAGTGAGGCACTAGGGTTTAGAGGTTGTTTATATAAGTAATGTTGACCTTAGGACAAGTCCTAACCGTTGGATCAATTTGATCAAGTGAATAACCTGCATGTTTTCTTGCTAAAGTTCAGATTTTTAAAGTTCCTACAAGTTCAGATGACTGAGCATTCAGGGTCAAACGTCTGATGTTCCTTAAAGCACTGAAAATTATAGTCTGGACACAGGGTCAGATGACTGAACTATATGTTCAGCCTTTTGAAGTCTCCGTTAGACGATTGAACTAAGGGTTCAAACGTCTAAAGGTGTTCTGTCTGTTCTATGTTTCAGTAATTAAATCTTTAGATGACTGAACAAATTCTTTAGTTTTCTGATAAAATTCTTCAGACGTTTGAAGTAAAACTTCAGTCGTTTGAGGTTGTATCTTTAGACTTCTGAGGGTACAACTCAGTCGTTTGGGCAGACTAACTTTAGAATTTTCAGTTTAGTTTCAAAATCATTTACCTCTCTTACTTTAATCTCTTATAAAATATTTTCCGTGGTTCAAAATAAGTTCTCTAAGTCCTTGTTTAACCCTAGAAGGTTTTCATGAGATGCATGTGTAGGGTATATTTTGAACTTCTAGCTATATCATATAAAATATGCATATATATCAATTCTAAATACTCATTCCCATGACAATCTTGAACTTGACGCTTGCATCTTCATTCTAGACTCTTTTAGTTCCATGGATTGTCCTAGATTGTATATGCTTTCATCCTCATGGCTTCCATGATTTTCTCACCTTCCGCGCATGTTAAATAATGTTCTTTCTAAAAAGCTTAATGCACAGATGAGATAATTGTATTTTGTCATTATCAAAACGAGATCAGACTTAAAAAGTCAACAATTTTACCCTTTTTTATGATAACAAATACTATAGCAAAATGCATAAATTTCAAAATAGATATTTAAGTTCAGCTCAATATGCAACTAGATATAGCAATAAAGTATATGCACATTAATCCTCTCCCCTTAAAAATCCTCTCTCCCTAAACACAAGAAGTATATCATTTTGCTCATTAATTCTCTCCCCCTTTTGGCATCAGCAAAAGGGTTAAGTTAAGTTTAAAAGGAATTATTAGCTTTAAAAGGATGACTCTCCCTTTTTGAAACAATTTTTAATTTAGCTTAGAAAAACTCTCTCCTTATTTATTTATTTATTTAAGCTCATACACATTGTAGACTATGCAATTTTAAAAAATATATCTTCCCCTTTTTATCTAAAAAAAAAAAAATTTCTCTCTCCCTTTTGTTCTCATAAAAAATTTACTTTAGTATATATCTCTCACATTTTGGATCTTCAAAACAAATTGTGCTCCAGATTTTTGCTTTAAGTACATTTCGAAAAGAACTATAAACAGAAAGACTAACCATACATATCCTAATTATATCAATGCATTTCAAAACAAGATCGTATGGTTAACTCAAGGAATTTGTGATAAAGCAATATATTTTTCATTTAGAGTATTCAATAGAATCATCATAATTGAGTGTGTGCCTTAGAAAGTTCACTGCACATCACAGAAAAAGAAATATTGGTAAGCATAATAAGATAGGAAATAATTTCCAGATGCCCCCCTATGAATTTGAATACTTGCATAGATGAAATGAAATGCTTATACTTGTCAAGGATTAATTTCACTACAAGTTCAAAGCCATATTAGCAATCATTGTAAAATATTTTAGACCAACTATAGCAATACTATGATGCACATGAGTTCTTTATGCCTTTTCTATAGGAATGGAGCTCAGCTCCCCTAAATATTTTCAAGCATGCAATTTAGTTTAGTACAGTTTTAAAATAAATTTGTGTGGTTAACAAGTTACATCAAATATGCACAAAAGAATGTACACATACCATTCATGATTTGATACCAGATGTAAATGCAAAATATGATACTAAATTTGATGAAGGAACAACTCGGTGCCTAGCGGCGACGAACTTTCTAGCTCGTCATATTTTGCATTGACACCAGGGTTGCACGATTGATTAATTCACCTATCTGAAACCCTCATCTTTTGAGGGTGGTACTGACCCGATTAAGGCTGAGATGTGGATGCAAGAGGCATCAGAACGAAGGAAAAGGCCTTTGTCTCCTCGTTCCCAAGAAAATGTTAGACAAGGGTCGTGGAGAGGAGATAGAGATGCTGCAAGTCAGGGGTCGAAAATGAATGATCGGGGATGACAAGGTGATTCGTCACATCCCCACTGCCCTAGATGTAATTAACGGCATTGGGGAGAATGCCGGAGTAGGGGTGTCGTATGCTATAGATGCGGAAAACATGGTCACATCGCTCGGGAATGTCAAGAACCGCCGAACAATGCACCAGCTTTGAACCAGAACCAAAGGAACAACTCGGTGCCCAGCGGCGACGGTGCCCTGGCACATGTCTATATGTTTGATAGACTTGAGGAGGACAACACTAAAGGCTCAGGTAATATGTTTATGCCAGCATGTGTGTTAATTTTGACTTTGCATGATTCAATGTTATAAATGTTTGAATTGTTTGAAATGCGTAGATATGTTTAGTTAGTTTTTGGTTGTGAAAATGGGTGATTAACGAATTTTGAGGACAAAATTCTTTGAAGGAGGGGAGAATGTAATGACCCAAAAAAATTAATTGATAAAAATAATAAAATAAGATAAAAGGGAAGAGAAAGAAATATTTTAAAGGGTGTCAATAAGAAATCATCCACAAACCAACTGGTCTTGTCGACAAGTGCTCTATTTTGGATCGTCAACGAGGGCACATGTCTCATCGATGAGGACTCACCAAGATGGGTTTCATGTTATTGAAATTTGTCGATGAGTTTTTGGTTTTGTCGACGAACATTGTGCTTTGACTCGTCAATAAGTCCACGTGTCTCGTCGAAAAATCGCTGCCTTTAAATAGCGAATCCTTTCATTTTTAGTGAGGAATTTTTTGCATATGGTCTCTCTCTCTCTCTTTAGAAAAACAACCCTCTCACCTTCTCTCTAGGTTTCTAGCCCCGTTTCTTCTCTGTTCGACGATCGGAAGCTACCACGAGACTCCTGAGAAGATTCTCCGCAACATAGGTGGAGTAGATTTTTGATTTAGGAAGTTTGGGAAACATCCTAAAATCAGGGTAAGTGAGTTATTTTGGAATTTTCTTAATAAATATAGTTTTTTTGAGCTTAGGAAGTATTAAATGGGTATTTTTCTAAGATTTGAGTAAGTTGGGATTTTTGGAATACAGAGTCTCGTTTTGGTCGGTTTAGGCAGGAATCCCAAGAAGCAAGTGAGGGGAAATATTTTATAACAGCATTTTTATTAATTTTTAAATCGGATAATTTTTGGCTATAAATTCTACATATTTAGGTATAAATTTCTAAATCGTGTAGGTATTGAAAATACTATTTTTGAATATGTAATATAATGGGAAAAATTGTGTGGCATGAAAATAACTTTGAAAATTCAATGGTTGCGAGTACTGTGGGATGATGAATTATTGTGATTGCGAATATTGTTTGGACTGCAAAATCTGTTTGGTTGGAAATACTAGTTGGTTGTGGATACTGTTTGATTTTGTATACTGTGGTAGATGTGTGGATGTGTTGAGTGGTTGAATTTGCTTTTGATTTGTGCTGTGGTTCATGTAAATTGCGATATAACGTCGGCAGTGGTATGAGGAGGTCGTTATATCGTACTTGATATAACCATCATATAACGTTGGCAGTGGTATGAGGAGGTCGTTATATGAACGTTTATATTGGGGGGTAGACATTGACAATGGTATGAGAAGTTTGTTTACCTATTTACCATGAACAGGGTGTTTGTGCTGTAATCTGTATGATGATTTGTCATATATGGACGTGTATGCTGTGTATACTAGAGTCCTGTGTGGACGTTGTATTCTGGGTGGATATGGACCTTGTGTGGGTGAGAATGGATGATGTGTATATCCTGTGTGAATTGATTGTGGTATGCGCATATGTGTGGAACTCTGTGAAATGATTGGCATTGGTTGCGTGTAATTTTAATTACTTAAGTACTATGGTAAAGTAGAATACTCCGCCAAGGGCTTGCTGAGGAAGGCGAGTACTTTAGTAATTATTTATGGATACCAGAGTAGAGGGAAGCCACTTGTATAGGTAGGTGACCTTCTCTATTCTCAGAGACTTTACCTGGATACATAACTTGAGGGCTTACTGAGAAAGGTGAGTGCCCTAGTGTTAGCACTAGAGTAGAGGGAATCTACTTGTATGGACAGGTAAACTTCCCTATTCTTGATAATTATTAGTAAAAATACTTATTTATGTGCATATGTGATTGGGTGACAGAGAAGTTGACGATGGTGTGTTTATGAACTGGTATACTTGGCTGTTATGGATTGTGGAGTACAACTGTGTGTATATTTTAATTTTGTATTAAACACTTCAATTACACACTATTGTAACTTATTTCTTCCTTACTGAGAGGTGTCTCACCCCGTCGATTTATCAATCTTTTCAGGTCTTCCAGGTGATCGAGCTTAGAAAGCTCCAAGGTAGGGTAGTTTTGTGAGTAAATAAAAAGAACATATATGTATAGTTTTATGTTTAATTATTCTGATCATATGATATGGAGGATATGATTGTAATTTTATGGGTGTACTTATGTAAATATAGAACTCTAGTATTTTGTTTGAGGTTATTTAATTTAATTCCGTTGAGTGAATGGTATCAGAGATGTATGTATGGTATCATAACACTCCGGGCCCCACGTGGCAAGTCCAAGGCTTTACAATAAGAATTATCTACCAGGCACAGTTACCTTGTCCATTTGGATGTGTATTTCATAGAGCATGCTTTTGAGATTTTCTTGAAGATGTTATTTATGTTTTTTCATTTTATAGAGCAAGGTTTCTGATATTTTAGACAGTTAATCTCTTAACCTTCACTTTGAATACATCAAGGTTTGCATGCTATCCAATATTTTAACATTTTACCCAATCATTATAATATAAAAGCATTAGGTAGCTAGATTGGATATATTTTTCTTAAAGGAATCATATTGACTTAACTTTCTTGTATGATTCTTAGTATAATAATAGTATAGTAAATACATATACTAAGATTTTACATTTTAAGCATATACTATTCCCCAAGCCTATTAGTTATCACGACTCCTTTTTGTTTATGTGGCTGACTCCACTAAATTCTCAATCCTAAAGTCTAAAGAGGAGTTTTTGGGGTTTGTTTTTTATACCCATTTTTCTTTGAATCTCCAAACCTGTTTAGGTTTCACACATTTCCTTTTAAAAGGACAATCAAATTTAATGTGCCCTTTATTTTTACATAATACGAAGATGGTGTGAGCATACAGACTAGAGGAGGTACTAGCATAGAATTTTGACACTTTAACAAAGTACCCCATGTATAGGTTCTTTCTTCTCCTATTTTCAATTCCATTGTAACCTATACCTTCTTTGTCTAAGGTCATCTTTTGAGAACCTAAGAGCTTGTCAAAATTTTATTTTCCCTTAGTAAATGTGTGGATGATCTTAGCTTGATCCTCTATCTTTCTTTCTAGGTCTTGAATTTTTAAATTCTTTAAGCCTTTGCAAACAGCTTGTAATTTTACAATTTCATCGATCATTTTGTTTGCTTTACATTCAAGTTCAAAAATTTGAAGATCTTTTGCATTATCACTCGAAATCTTAGATCTTAACTCTTTCAACTCTTTTGCCATCATATCATTCTTGTTTTCTAATTTCATGACTTTCAAATCCTTTTCTTTTTTAACACTAATTTTTTATTCTAAATCTTTCAGAGATGCTCATTTTTGGTTATTAATCTCTTAATTTCTAATTCCTTTTCAACATTTTCTTTTTTCCAAGAAGTATGAGACTCTCTAAAATCTTCTAACTATTTTACTACGTCTTTATTTTCGTTTTCCAACATTATTTTATTTTTAGACATCTTTGTTAAAATTTTATAATTCTTAGAATATCCCTTTTGTAGTTCCTCATAAGATGACATGTTATCATTATCAGATTCATCATAATATTCACTACCAGAATTATCACAATATGTATTACAAGATGTATCACAATCATTGCATGAACCATTTTGAGAATCATTATGAGAAGGAGAATGAGTAGAGTGTACCTCTTCATCAACTAATGCAATCAGGCCACAATTTTCCACAATTTCCCAAGTGGTGGACTTCTTTCCTTTGGTCTCTCCAAATCTCTTATCGAGTTCTTCCCATATATCCTGAGCACTTTGACATGATTTAATTTCATGAAAGACATTAGTATCTAAGGCAAGAAATAGAATATTCATTGCACTAAAATTTACTTGCATCAATTCCATGTCATTTTTATTAAACTCATTTTCTAACTTTGGAATTTCAACATTATTGACGATTTTCAGGGGTATAAAATTCCCTTGAGCAATTACTCTCCAAGTCCTCCAATCCATTGATTTGATAAAAATAGTCATTCTTAGTTTCCAATCAAAGAAATTTTCACCATAAAACATTGGAGGGCTTGTAGAGAATTTTCCCTCACGAAACGGGGATACACCAACGTAAGTCATCGTGATCTTTTTACAAAAACGTTTAAGTCTATATAACGAGACTCTGATATCAATTATTAATTTAGGTGTAATCCCAAGAGGGGGGTGAATTGGGTGTTTAAAAATATTTTGGTATTTCAATCCTTAATTGAAAACCCAAACATACAAGCACAAACTTGGATATATACAGATTTCAGTATTATACAACTTAATTGATTTAATCAGTGGATATATCAATTAATTCAGTGTTACCCAACTATTCTCATGTTTTCTAGATATTCATATATATATATATATATATATATATATATATATATATATATATATATATATATAGAGAGAGAGAGAGCGCAAAGACCAAATTTTTAACGAGGTTCGGCCAAACCCGGCCTACATCCTCGCCTTGGGCAAAACCCCCAAGGATTGCACTAATCCGCTCCTTTAACTGGGACAGAACTTCCCATTACAAACCCACTATTTACAAGAGGCACAACTTCCTCCTACTTCGTTACTTACAAGAGGCACAATTTCCTCCTTCCCCGGTTCACAACCCAACCCGTCAATACAATAGATTGATAAAATTCTTGAACACTCATATGCTTCTGAACAAACTAATGAGTACAATAAAAATTCCTAACACATATTCATATGATAAAACTTGAAACTCAGTATGTATGTAACGATATAATCATTATATGAATGATATGCTTCAAAAATTACCCTTTAATAAATATCTCCCAAAAAATGATTTCTTAAAAATAAGAACTTTGGAGACCTTAGAGTTTGATTTTAAATCCCTTTATGCAAGAATACCAGGTAAGATCTTTTTTAAAAAATAGTCTTCAATATTATGGAGATCTAAGTTCTTGCTATCAAATAACTCGTACAATTAAATCTTTGAATAAAAATATGACTTTGAATATTTCAAAGATTTAAACAATATTTTTCTAATACTTTTTGCACCAATAAGATAGATCTCTTTGAATAAAAATACAACGAGGATTCAAACTTTAGAATGCTATTCCCAAAAGATTTTTCAAATACATAACTATGGGAAAATAAGATTCTTGCTCCCAAAAATATTTTTCGGTAAACGAATTATAGAGAAGATGATCGATTAATAAAAAATTGAAAGCTTAATAAACTATTTCGCCAAACCTCAAGATCAAACCAAGATTTAGCAGAAGTTGCATGTGTATTTGCTCAAATCTTGAATATGCGAATGCCCAAGTAAAAGTGTGTTCTTTGCAGTACAAGCAATGATTCTTAGCAATAGTATTCAAAACTTCTCAAGAGATGTGCAAGAATGTTCAAAGCTCCTCAAACATATGCAAAAAGTGAGGCACTAGGGTTTAGAGGTTGTTTATATAAGTAATCTCGACCTTAGGATAAGTCCTAACGATTGGATCAATTTGATCAAGTGAATAACCCGCATGTTTTCTTTCTAAAGTTTAGATTTTTAAATTTCCCGCAGGTTCAGATGACTAAGCATTCGGGTTCAGACGTCTGATGTTTCTTAAAGCACTAAAAATTATAGTCTAGACATAGGGTCAGACGACTGAACTATGGGTTCAGTCTTCTGAAGTCCCAGCTCAAATGAATGAACAGAGGGTTTAGACATCTAAAGGTGTTCTGCCTGTTCTGTGTTTTAGTACTTAAATCTTCTGATGATTGAACTAATTCTTTAGTCTTATGAGGAAATTCTTCAGATGTCTGAAGTAAAACCTTAGTCGTCTGAGGTTGTATCTTCAGACTTCTGAGGGTACTCCTCAGTCGTCTGGGCAGAACAACTTCAGAATTTTTAGTTTAGTTTTCAAAATCATTTGAGCTCTCTTACTTTAATCTCATATAAAACATTTTTCAGGGTTCAAAATAAGTTCTCTAAGTCCATGTTTAACCCTAAGTTCTCTAAGCTCATGTTTAACCCTAGAAGGTTTTCATGAGATGCATGTGTAGGGTATATTTTAAGCTTCTAACTATATCATATAAAATATGCACATACATCAATTCTAAATACCCATTCCCATGACGATCTTGAACTTGACGCTTGCATCTTCATTCTTTAACTCTTTTAGTTCCATGGATTGTGTTAGATTGTATATGCTTTAATCCTCATGGCTTCCATGACTTCCTCATCTTTCGTGCATGCTAAATAATGTTCCTACTAAAAAGCTCAATGCACAGATGAGATAATTGTGTTTTGTCATTATCAAAGCGAGATCGGACTCAAAAAGTCAACAACTTTCAACAAAGTTCCTAATTGATAAGCTGGCTCAATCAAAGCATTCCCAACCAATAACATGTCATTCACACAAAACAGATACATCACTCCACTACATCCTATCGCCCTCTTCCACACTGGAAGCTTGACCAACTCACACATCTGGTACATATGCATTACCTCCATTTCCTCCACCATAACACTTATCCTTCTATTTTTCCCTTTACTATGTACGACAACTTGAAAAATAGTAGGAACCTTGCTGCTAGTAATAATGAATGCATAAAATTTCAGAATGCCAAATTTATACCTGAGCGGTGGTCTAATAGTGCACATGGGCCCACCGTGATCCTGCTGGTCTCCCGAGATGAAACTCTCTCCAATATGAACAATGTCATCTCTACCCTCAGTATGTAGCTCCACCTACATCACATGCCCATTCATACTATGACTCTATTGACTCGAGATATAACTCTCTGCATTTCTGCCTTGAGTTCCTAACTCCATTTGAATTACATGTATGTTGTTGCCGCAGTTTTCTAGCATTTGTTTCACTTCCTTTACCTGAGTGTGCTTCCTTATGGTTTTTTCACTAAAAACCATGCCCTCAATCACCCTTTTGTTTGCCACAAGATCGCCCAACTTGTACCCACCTTTCTTATACCCTAGAAAGATGTATTGTCTAGACATAACACAAGGTCTAGATCCTCCATTACTAGAATAGTGCACCAATGGATACCCACTCACAACCGAGTAGTCTACCACAAAATCTGCCCACAATTCACCTGCAATTCTCCCATCTAACAATACCTTTGGCGATTGGTCACACTAGAAATGCATCATACGCACTGGCTTCACCAAGAAGTACCCTGCAAGCCCTGTATATAACCAGCCTTGTTTACAAAACTTCTTGAATGAAACCATCATACTCAGTCCCAATGTCTGAACTAAGGATTCCTCTCCCAGTCTGGTACTCCACCTCAACCACAAGTTTAACCTAGTAAACATATGAACATCAGGCTTGTGCCATATGAGATAAACCAAGACCTTTCATGATACACCCACGAAAAACATATGTCTGCCTCGTGATGCTATCCTCATTGGTCCCCAAACATCTGAATACATGTAGTCACCTATATGCCTTAACAGCATATGCCATAGATTATCTGACTCAGATTCTACAGCTACAGCTTCATCTACAACAGTAACACCTTGTAGTGCATAGATATTTCCTGCTACCTTTTCTCCTTTCATCATTGTTGAGTCACGTTCGCACATTTTCATTTCCCCACCTTCAGACTTGTAACTATATCCATTACAATCTAAAGTGCCTAATGATATTACATTCTTCCTTACACCCGGTATGTTAAATGTCCCAGCCCCAGGAGTATATAAAGTAAATTCAAAAGGGGGGGGGGTGAATGGACTCTTTTTGTGTATAAAATATTTTCTCTACAAAACAAAACTCTTTGCAAGATTCAAGCAATTAAATCACAATATATGAAATTTAAATCATGCACAAGACAAATAATTAAGATTATAGGAAGAGAAGATCAACACCAAGTCTACGTCCATGCCTTAGCCTCAAGCCAAGGATTCCAAAATCCACTAAGGATATTCCTTCACCGGCGGAGAAGTCTTACAATTCGGGAACAAATCCCTACATTCGGGAACAAATCCCTACCCGCTCACAAAGGGCCTTCACCAAGCGGTTCACAAAGAACCTTCCACCAAATGGTTCACAAAAATCCTTCACGACAAGAAGGCAATTACAAAGCAATGCCCCTCACAATGAGCTGATATTAATTACAACACAATCTCACACTACTCTCTCAAGGAATTAATCAAACACAATTAGTGAGCAAGAGAGAATGAGCACTTGTGAATGATAAACAAAGTTGCAAAGTGCCTAGGTTTTGTATAAAATGATACTTTTTACTATAAACTTGTGTAAATCACCAAAACCATACTAAACAAGTTTATGGAGTTGTATTTATAGCCAAAAGGCCTTACTAGCCATTATTGGACCGTTGGGAGCAATTCCCAAAAGAAACTAGCCGCTTTCTAGCCGTTGGTGTTCTGTCACCATCCCAAACCATCGAAAGTTTTTATAGGTGCTTTGAAACCATTGACGGTTTTCTGCATACGTCGAAGATTACCCCAAATCATAAAAAGTAAAAAAAAAATAAAAGTTGTGGGATTTTTTTCTTAACTTTCCATAGACACCAAGATCGTCTTATTTGGACATTTCTAACAAAAGTTATGCCCCAAATACCGAAAGGTGTTCAAGACTCGAGGTTGCACCACATTAAACGACGATTGCTCGGTTTTTCCTAGTCAAAAATCCTTTTAATGACTTAAAACATTCTTGGATAAAAGTATATGAAATGTATTAAGTCTAATAAAGTTTAATACTTGTCCAAATGAGTTTCCACTCGAATATAAGATATCTTGTTAATGAAAACAAATTTGAAAAATCATTTTGAGATATTTGTATGTCCTTTATTGAAAATATACTTTACTTTCTTTGAACCCTTAGGACATAAGACTCATTTTGATAAAACCAAGACCAAGTATGAAAATGATTATGAAATCAAGATATTGAAAACTTGTCCCTTTGGAAAACAGAATTGAGTTTAGGATTCATTTGACAAACTCATTGTTTTATATTTGAAAATTATAAATGTGAATTTGTGACTTAAATGAAAACATATAAACTCAAGTGTCCTAATATGCATATGCAATTTTGCTCAACTCTTGCTCAGAAATCATGCAAGAATCAAAGTCGCAAGAGTTGCAAAACACACTACCTCAAACACACACGCATTAGATATATGTTGACTCTATAAGTCCAATTCTATTTTGATAATGACAAATCACTTGGTATTTGACCTGTGCAATTGAGTTTGTGAATAGGATCATGATTTAAAATGCACAAACGGGGAACTTGTATGGAAGCCATGAGGAACTTAAAGTACATATCACTTGATGCAATCCATGGGACTAGAGGAATGAAAGGATGATGAAGCAAGCTTCAAGTTCGAGATCGTCAATGGGAATGGGTATTTAGAATTGAATGTATTTACATATGTCATATGATATAACTCGAAACTCAAATATACCCTAGACAAACCTTAGGACTCATGCATTTCATGGAAAATTTATTTACATTAGTCTAGGTTGAATAAATTTTTTAAGGCAAATTTTAAAGGCCTCGTCGACGAACCCAATAGCCTTGTCAACGAACAAATACGAACTCATGGCCTCCTCGACAAACTCATGGCCTCGTCGACGAACGGGTGTTATACACTCGTCAATGAACTTACCCACTTGTCGACGAATATCAAGACGCTGAAACGCGATTTAGCACAGACACAAATGAAAATCATTATATTTATTTGATCCAACGGCCATGATTAAACCTAGGGTCAAGAACTCTTATAAAATTAACCTAAAAACCCTAGTTCTTCATTTTTGGCATATGATTGGGAAGCCTTGAACACTTTGTGCCTATCTCTTGAGAGCTTTGAATCCTATTGCTAAGAATCATTGCTCGCACTCCAAAGAAATCATACTTGTCTAGGCATTTGTATCTTCAAGATCCAAGCAAACTTCTGCTAAATCTAGGTTTGATCTTGAGGTTTCAGAAATATTTCATCGAGCTTTTAATTTTTATTAAATAGTTGTTTTCTCCATTATTCGTTCATGTAAAAAAAAATCTCTTTGGCAGTAAGAAACTAATTTTCCCATAGCTGATTATTTGAAAAATCTTTTTGGGAACAATATTCTAAAGTTTGAATCCTTGTAATATTCAAAAATATATTTTTATTCAAAGAGACCTACTTTATTGGTGAAAAAAAAGTATTTAAGAAATATTGTTGAACTCTTTAAAATATTTAAAGTCATATGTTTACTCAAATATTTAATCTTACAAGTTATTTGATAGCAAAAACTTAGATCTGCATAATATTCAAGTCTATTTTTTTTAAGGATCTTATTTGGTATTCTTGCATAAAGTGATTCAAAATCAAACTCTAAGATCTCCAAAGTATTTATTTATAAAAACTAATTTTTTTGGGAAGCATATCATTTGTCTTATAAAAGTCATATTTTTACATACGTACTAAGCTTCAAGTATTCATCATATGATTATGCGTTAGGTTTTATCTTGTACTCATTAGTTTCGTTAGAAGCAATTTTTGAGTTGTTACAGAAATTGTAAACTCCATTTTGTATACACGGTTCGGATTGTGAACTGGGATTGAGGAGGAAGCTACGCCTCTTGTAAGCAACAGGTTGTAAGGGAAGCTCTGCCCCAGTTAAAGAAGCGGATTATTTAGTGGACTCAAGTTACTCAAGTCGTAAAATCGAGTTTGCATCTTTCTTACCCTTATCTCTATTTAAATTCCGCGTAATCATATTGTGTATGTGTTGATCAATTGGTCTATGTTTGAATAATTGGGTAACATTGTATGCTTGATAAAGACACTTAAAAGTACTCATGGGGTTGATTAATAAAAATTGATTGAGGTAGTAATTGGTAGCTTGCAAATTTGAAAGTATCGTTTTCAAAATTAGAACCTAAAGGACCTATTTTTTAAAAAAATACCCAACTCACCCCCCTCTTGGGATAACACCGTAATTCACAATATAATTAAACAAAAAGCTTCCTTTGGTTGTGTTTGAGCGCTTTTTGAGTGAGTGCCCATTTGGTCTTCCTATTCGAACGTCAACTCGGTCTGATCTTTACCTTTGATCCAGTACTTCATGTACGTGTACTTGTACTAACATGATCTACAAAGGTGGAAGAACACTAGGAACGACATAAAGGTTAATATCATCAAAACATATAAACCATGATAATGTAACCACCAAGGCTAACACGGTACATGCCTTACATCACATATGATTCTTACAACACCATCATACATTTTGATTTTGACATTTCCAATACCAAATATTTTACATGAAATATTATTTCCCATCAAAATACAACCAACATAAACTAACTTGTAGGTGTCAAACCATTTTCTATTTGTTGTCATGTGACAAGAGCATCTCGTATCTAGAATCCAAGAATCATTCGTGAGGCACTTCGAACCTGATAAAACACATAGCATATCCTCATCACTACATTCTGAATCTCCTTCAACTACATTTGCAGATTTTGACGAACCCTTGGACATATATTGACTTTCCAATTTTCACCAAACTGATGCCGGAGAAACCTCATCCATGATGTGATACAACATATAATTAGCTAAACAAAGTCGAATGGTTGATATCTCCATTGCCCCCAATTCATTCCAAGTCGCTACATTCATGCTATCTGGTTGAATTATGTATAAAACCTTCACCATCCCTTGTTGCACCAAGAGATCCTTCACTCTTCTCTACCACAAACCAAACTTTTTGGTTCCATCAAATTTGACAACGTCAAATTTCACAGATGAAGTTCCAGAGGCCATTACAAAAGTGCTCTGATACCAATTGTTGTATAAAACCCCTCAAACAAAGCACAGCGGAATATATAATTGTGTAAAGGATCAAACAAAAACATTGCAACAATCTAAATGATGAATACCGAAATAATTTCACAAACACATAAAGTAAATAAAGCAATAACAAAAATAATGACACCAAGAATTATGTGGTTCGGAAAAGCCTACATCCACGGGAGCAAACGGTAAGAATTCACTATCTTCTTGTCCAAATTACATGAACAATACATGAATTCTCTCAATTCTCTTTTCAACCAAACTAGACTTACTATATACAACATGTTCTATGTATATATAAGCCCCCTCGAAGGTTTTCCCCCGAAATCCAATCGTATTAATGTCCAATTATTCAAAATTCAAAAATATGTGCATGTTGTTTCGAACCAAACCGTCGGCTGATTGGGTCAATTAGTTGACTGTTTTAGATAGAGAGTTAATTGTTTGAATTCTGGAGCAAATCGTCGACAGATTCAGCCAATCGGTCGACTGTTTGCTACTGCTCCACAAATTTTCTTCATGTCTTCCCTTAGAATGTGAGCCACATTCACAACATTTAAAAAATGTAGTTCGATTATAGAGATTGTGATGACTTATTTTTTAGAAGCACACAATTCCCTAATTGACATGTCATTCTATTGTATAAAAAACCACCCCTTGATTCACACGTTCACAACTCTTTGGCAATCACCTATAACTCAGAAAAAGAGGGCTTGAGACACTTATAATGGCATTTAAGTGCCTTCTCCGATGCTTAAGCCAAGATAGAAAATGAAAAAAAAAAAATGACATAAATCATGATAAATCTTATTTATTCCTCATAGTTATTACTTATTATTTCTATAGAAATTACTTACATATATTACTTATTAATACGATATAATTTACCTACAAATATCATTTACCTTCCCTCTCCCCTTAGTTTTCTTTTATATGCTTACTAATTACAAGAGAATTTAGTGCCTAAATTCACAAGAATTACCCTTAACGTTATGAAGGGGGTTATGTCACCTCAAAAATCTCTCTAACTTTTTTATCGGATTTTGAAAATTAAGATTCTCCTAATTAATTTGTGTACGACATAGGCAATTTCACTCTTGCCAATGCCAACGCATAATACATGCCCCATTATCCTATATAAAAGGAAAAGAAGAAGTCCTTTGCCAATGGAGAGGATGAAATTGAGAGCACCAAAAGAATGATATAGAACGAGGACTTCTCTTTTGTGGAAAAAATTATGCATTGCTGATAATTACAACCATCAATTACTCAGTCAATCTAGATTAAAAAAACATTACATAATTATAAATGTCACTTTCGAAAGCTTTAGGACACTTCTTTTCTTTTCCTTGATTCTCTCCAAATATACATCAAAGAAATTCTTCGAAAAAAACTTCTTTTTGAAAATATAAAAAAGTCAATCCCATTTTTGCTAATTTTGTTATATAAAATAAAAATACCTGATATTATTGATAATCTGCGTTCGTCACATTGGTGACGATAGAATCCTTACTCACAATTAAACTCTTGAATCTATTTTTTTAATGTGCAATATAATTTTTCAATATTATATTCTCTCTATTTTCTCTTAAAACAAAGTAATATAATCATTCTAATTTTATGCTTTTTCAACCTTTTGTGCGTTTTGCGCGTTGCAACAATGATTAACGCGTATATGAAAATGGTACTAAAATTTCAATAAGCGAGTTCACACAATATTATTCATTTCCTCGTATCACTTGACATAAGCTTTTCTTCCAAAGTTAATTATATAAAGGAAATTGTATAGTTTTCCAGCAAACCATCGACAGTTTCTATATATCCTTTGACGGTTTGAAACAGAATGTTTTCTAGGAGAAAATCATCGAATGTTTCACCAAACCATCGACGGTTACACAATTTCCTTTATAAATTGAATGGGAGAGTTTTAAAAAAAGTCCACCCACGTGATGCTTAATTATTGTATTAATTTCAATTAATCTTCATTCATTACAGGAGTGACAATAGAATCCTAATGCACAATTAAACTCCCGAATCCATCTTCTTAATTTGCAATCTAATTTTTCAATATAAGATAGACTCTATTTTCTCTTAAAATAAAATTATATAATCATTCCATTTTGACCTTTTTACATATTTTGCACACTACAACAATTATTAACGTATAAATGAAAATATTACTAAATTTTCTATAAGCGAGTTCACATGATATTCGTTTCCTCGTATTACTTGGCACAAGCTTCTCTTCCAAAGTCAGATGAGCTAAAGAATTTTTAAAAATAAAAGGCTATAAACATGATGCTTAATTATTGCATTAACTCCAATTAAGCCTACAAGTCAAGCCTGTTAGCTAAAGCAGAAACATACTTAAGACTGGCTGTTTAAATTTGTCAAACTCATGCTATCAGTTGACTATTAATACGACGTCGTCTATGAGAGGGTGAACATGCATAAAGCTCGGAATCAATTATTTAAAGACTTCCAGACAAATCTGCGTAGATTACTTTTAGATTAGAATAAATTATCTTTTGGCTAAATTATACTTTGCTTTTTTGTAATTTTATTCCAATTTAATTTTTTATTTTAATGTTTCAATTGTCACAATCAATGTAAAAATTTTGATCAAATTTGTTAGATCAAAGAATTTTGAGAGAGCCCCCACGGGCATAGCGCGGTGGAAAGGCATCACCACGTAAGGAGTATCGGGAGTTCAATTCTAGGTAAATACACTCACGGATCCAGCGGTACTTATGGATGATGAGAATTTACTTTGTGAGCCAACAGGAACCGTGGATGGTGAGAGTTCGCTCTGTGAGCCAGTGAGGACCATGGATGGTGAGAGTTCTCTGTGAGCCAGCGGGGACCATAGATGGTAATGAAGATGTGTCCTGAGAGTCGGGTTGGTCGAACGTCCAACTGATGCACATAAGCGATATCCGCATTCCGGACTTTACCTGATCAGCGAGACCTAGGGGGAGGACGCTGATCCGTAGGTTTAGTGCCGCATTAAGGGGTCCGAAGGGCTTGTTGGTGGCTGGAGTTCCTATGTAATAAAAAAAAAAATTTTTGAGAGAGAGAAAATGAAAGAGAAAAAATTAAAATAATTTTTTTTGTATTTTCTTTCTTTTTAAATAAAGTATATATATATATATATATATATTTTTTTTTTGCAAGCCTATTTTATAATTATCACAGCTCTTAATTGTTCATTATTTTCTTAAAGAAAAATTAATTTATTATTGACTACTTGAAAAAATAATCATGCTTTATTTGTTTTTATATATGGATTTATCTTTCTCTTTGGGGCTGACCATATCCTTGAATATAATTTCATAATATTAGAATGTTATATAGGACAGCTCAAAACAACTCTGCCAAAAATTTCAATTGGAGTAGCGCATGGTTTCTAGGGCTGTTTGTGGGAAAGTTTTTACCCTAGATAAAGTAAAGGTATTATTTTTTTTTTTTAGTACTTTGGAAACAAAAGTTTACGAATTATTTAAAAGATAAAACACCAAATTTAGGTAAATAGTCTGAAGTTCACAAAACAGCCATCAAATTTGTTATTCGGCCGTCATTACTAGTTTCAAGATTTGTCAAATAGTCAGCACACTGATTACTTACTGTAAGGGTCTGTTTGGATCAAACATAAAGTGTCGATGATAATTTTTTTTAAAGTACTAGTAGCACTTTCCTTAAAATATATAGGATGTATGCTCTAGTTTTTCCAATGTGTGATTGATGAATAGAGGAAAATAATGGGTCTCATATTATTATAAAGCCTAAAATCATGCTTGAGCTCGAATTTAAAGACAAGATGGTTAAAGAACTATTCAATTCACTTAATATCCTAAGGAATTATTAATATTTTCTAGTTAAATCATAGAGCAAGTGATATTAATCTCATGCGAGTGCACTTAATTTTTTTTAAAAAAAAAACCTTTGAATGTTACATTTTTCAAATTGCATATTCAACCTAGACAAGTCTTTGGTAAGTGATTTTGCATTAAAATTTTCGAGGCAAGTGAGTTTTCCTAGGGTTTTATAGGTTGTTTAAAAGATGTTGAATATTAATTTATAATTCTTTGAAGGGTATACACATTTAAGAATAATGACTAACTTCAAAATTTTTACCAATAAACTTTGAATGCAATTCACTCATGTTAAAGTCCTAAAATTAATCCAGGAATATAAATAATTAATTACTTCCACATTAATATTTATACTTTTCCCCCCTTCTAGTTATGTTAGAATGGCAAAAATAATTGAATCTAAGTCTATACCAGCTTTTTGTTAAATTACAATAAAATCGAAATTGTCTAATTTTTTAAAAAAAATTATAAACTACTTAATAGGTGACGACTTTACAAATTTCTCTCAAAAGCACATGGGTAAATAGATAGTCATTTTATTACTATAAAGGAAATCATGTAGTTTACCATAAAACCGTCGACGGTTATTGCATAGCTCATCGACGGTTATATTGACGGTTTCAAACAGAAACATTTTCAGAAGAAAACTGTTGATAGTTTGCAGAAATCGTCAACGGTTTTGATCGGTGTTGAATAGTCACGGATCTCCTATTTGAATATTGGTTGAAATCCAATAGCTTGCGATAGCCTCAGATTCTCCTATTGTAATATTTGAATATTTGTTCATATCTGATAGTTTAGGATCTTCTTGTTATGATATTTAAATAGATTTGAATTTGTAACAATCATACTCTGTACAAGTTCTATAGATAGGACATCTTCATATCAATGAAGGTAATTCTATAAATTCTATATAGTATCATATCTCATTTCTCTAACGAGCTTTTTTTATCCCTTCATGGTTGTTTCCCCTGAGTCTATTATTGTAAACAATTTTGAGCTTCCTAGCAATAGTAACACTCCTCTTGTTTCCATCAATACCGACTCCCAGCTTCCTCTGAAGCTGACCCTTTCTAACTTTCCTTCATGGCGTGCCCAACTGACGTCATTGCTCATTGGCTATGACCTCCAAGGCTATCTTGATGGTAGCACTGTATGTTCATCACCGACACTTCCCACCAACACTTCCTCTATCTTCCGATTCATCTTCTATAGATGACTCCAATCCAACCTTTTAGCGTTGACTTGGGCAAGATAAGTTGATCCTTCACATCATCCTTGCATCTATCTCCGAACTAGTGAAGCCACTCATTACTACTTCAACCACTACTCATGATGCTTGGTCCAAGTTGCAACAATTGTACACCAATCGTTCATGTACTCGTGTTATGCATCTTAAAGATGAGTTGACTCTCATTCAGTGAGAGTCCTGCTTGGTCTCGGAGTATCTCTATGTCATCAAGGTTCTTGTGACGATTGGGGTTATCCCAAGAGGGGGGTGAATTGGATATTTAAAAAATTTAACAACTACTTAGCCAATTTCCAAACAATATCAAAAATAAATTTAAAGCATGTATAACAATCACAACAATATAAATATAAACATACATGGGTGTAAAATTAAAGAGTAAAGGGATAGAGATAACGACACTGAGATTTACAAGGTTCGGCTATACCCGCCTACGCCCTTGCCTCAAGCAAACCACACGAAGATTTCCACTATTTTGCTTCTTTAAACTAGGGCGAAGCCGCCACTACAATTCCTCCTTACAGGCAGAGAAGCCTCTCCAAGCAATATACCCTCACTCGATATAGTCCAAGGTGGAGATACCTCTCCAAATGATATACCCTCGCTTGGCACGGTTTAAAACCCGAACTACAAAGAAATGGATTTAAATAATTTTTGTGTACAATGAATGCTTCTTCAACTGTTGATAAGTACAATGAAAAATATTTTCTAATGCACTCTCAAATGATTTGAAATATAAAGCTCAATAAAGTATGTAAATGATTTTCTCTAGATAGACTTTTGAATTATCAAAAGTAAGATAGCTTTGATGCAATGGATGTGAGTGTAAAAATATGTTTAAAGCTTTCAAGAATACCTCAAAATGTTTTCTCTAAAAGTGTTTTCAAAATAAGAGTAGGAGAAATTTGAAATTGATGTGCAAAATATGTTTCAAATGTGCTTAAGAATCAAAGAATAATCAAATAAGCTCTCAAGATGAATTGCTAACCTTCTCCAAGTGTTTAAGCTTGGTATTTATAGCCAAAACCAAGATATGGCTTTTATATAACTGTTGGAGGATAAAATATTATTATATTTTAAAAAATCAGACCATTTGAATCCCAGAAATGCTGGAACCCGAGAGTTCCGATCGACTGACCCAAGGTTTAGTCGACTGACCCAAAGGTGATTTAAATTTTTGTGCGATTCGGTCTACTAGGCTAATGATTCGATCTGCTGGATCATCCTTGGATGAATGTTGATCGACTGGGCTTATGATCTAGTTGAGTAAGCCCTTTAGAAAATTGAGTTTCAAACATGTTTTAACTTCAAAACAATTTCAAACCTTTTATATAAGCTTAACCTTTTAAATAAAATGTTTTCCATAAATTTTTTTTGTTTCTAGGGTCAATCTAAGGTCATTAAAGAGTTTCACGTCAAATTAAATGATATATGCACACACAATTGAAACCTAAGTATGTTACAACTGAAAAATACAAGTCTTCAAACTTTGCTCTTAAGATTTCCACAGAATGTGCCAAGATATGTGATCGTTTAAGTGCTTCATAGCTTACATTTTGCATTGGTCATTTGTGCTTTCTAAAACTTAAACATGTTCATATACTTAACGCACAAATGAGATGTTGTGATTTGTCATTATTAAAATGGGATAGGACTCAAAAAGTCAACAGTTCTAGTTGATGATGTAACGCCCCAACCTGGGTCTGCCAGGGAGCACTGCGTCTCTCCTCCTCCACCTGGACCAGACAACAAGGGGCAGGCCTTATCGGACTAATAACTGATCCTACAAATCAACATGTGTCCTTTTCAGTGTGTTTTTGTCCTCACCATACACTTCCTGAGAAAACTTCCAAGAAGGTCACCCATCCCAAAATTATTCTAAGCCAAGCACGTTTAACCGTGGAGTTCTTATTAGAAGACTCCTGAAAAGAAATGAGCACCTTGTTGATATGAGTAGTAACCTCTAATCCATTTAAGTCTTTCTTCCTCGGGGTATCACATTCTCCCTTACTTACAGAATGCAACGTCCTCATTCGAACCCACGTTTCCAAACCCAGGCGATGTGAATCTCATCACATTACCGGTTAGGTAACGTCTCTGATACCATTTTGTAACGTGCCAACCTGGGTCTGCCAGGGAGTACTACGTCTCTCCTTCTCCACCTGACCAGACAACAAGGGACGGACCTTGTCGGATTAATGGCTGGCCCCACAGACCAAGATGTGTCTTTTTCATTGTGTTTTTGTCCTCACTCACACACTTCCTGAGAAAACTTCCTAGAAGATCACCCATCCTAAGATTGCTCTAAACCGAGCACGCTTAACCATGGAGTTCTTAATGGAAGGCTCCCGAAAAGAAAGGTGCATCTTGTTGATATAGGTAGTAACTTCTAATCCTTTTAAGTGTTTCCTCCACGGGGTATCAGAGATGAATTTGTCGTGATTGACTCTCTTGTCTCAACGGATGACATTGCTCTTTATGTCCTCAACGGCCTCGGTCCTGAATTCTGTGATATTGCAGGTCCCATTTGGGCACGTGAAACTTCTCTTACATTTAAAGAGCTTCATGACATGTTGTTTGGCCACGAAAGCTACTTGAAACGTGTTAAAGCTTCCAACTCCACCCTGGTCACCATTGCAAACACCACTTAGCACCTCACTCTCGCTTCCAAATTCAACTAGAACCAACGTTCCAACACTAGTTCCCATGGTCAGAATCGCACCAATTATAGTCGTTATAATCGCAAAGAACAATCTGGTAAGCCCCTGATTGTTTGTAAGCTATGTGACAAAGTGGGACACTCGGAGTCTGTGAATAATGCCACTACCATCAGGTCCAACAATAAAAAGTGGCTTGTCTCACAATATCACCTCTGATCTTGCAAATTTTTTGGTTCACTCGGAGTACGATGGCACAGATGAGGTCATCATTGGCGATGGCTCAGGATTGCAAGTTACACATGTTGGCTCTATGACTCTTCCCTCTTGCTTAAAATCCTTTACATTAACTAATACTCTTTGTGTTCCTAATATTCACAAGAACTTAATCTCTATTCATAATTTCACCTGTTCCAATAATGTCTATCTTCAATTTCACCTATTTTATTTTCTTCTGAAGGATCGGAGCACGGGGGTGACTCTTCTTCACGGTAAATGTAATGCCCTGACCCGCCACGTGGGCCCGGAGTGCTAGAAAACATAACATAAAACAAAATATTCCCTGATACCATTTACAAAAGGGTCTAACCCCGAAGAGTTCACGGTTTCCCTATCCATAAACAACGTTCAATAAAGTAGTAGAAAAGTTTAAATTTCTAAAATACCATACCAGAGTGCTAAGTCATTACTATTACATAAATACTTCAAATGTTTCTAGTACAATCCCAAAAGATAACCTAACCATAGTCCAATACTTACACGAGTACTTACAAAAAGAACTCTCAAAAGACTACGCTCCAGAACCCACTAGAATGCTAGGTCCAGTTAACAAGTTTTATATATTAGGGTGAGACACTTCTCGGTAAGGTGGATTAGATTACATCAGTGTGTGATCAAATAAGTTTATTCCAACAAAAAATAATAGTAAGTTTAACTAAAGTGAATTATGCATTTAGAACATTCTCAACCCTATAATATAGAAAAGATATAAATATAATTCATGCAAAAGATAGTGTAGCTCATTACAAGCGAGAGTTCCTAAGGTTGGGGTAGGATACAGGCCCATACATTGTAAAATCCCTCGGTTCGGTACTCAAAGCTGTAACTTCGCCCATTTTGTTTTTAAATCATGTATATGCATATCAAACTCCTTCCTACCTTAGAACACCACATAAACACCATTAAATTCCCCCATGGTACGGGTTATGCGGTCCATAGACCCAATCTATCTCTAGTGGCCCACCATTTTAATCACTTCAATGGTACAAGTCTGCTTTTGTCATTCCCACCCTAGATCAAACACTAGAGCCAGTGACCAATCGACTTTTCAGATACCCACCCTTACCAATAAGGCGTGCTTGCACTGTATCACCCACTAGTAATGGTACCATGCTCTCATAGTAACCAGTTCCTCAGGTGGTTCATACATCATATATACAATTATAACGAAAGCACACTAACTTGTTTTCATTCCATAAAGCATTTAAGAAATTCCAGTATTTTTCACAAACTCATTCATTCATCGACATTACCAGGCATTCACAACCCTTGGTCTTAAATTGGTATCTTGTTTTCCATAATTTCTGAAAACAATTTGGAACTCCAATTCCTGTATCTTATACAGATATTTCACCAGTTCAGCTCATTCTCATTTACCATCTCATGTCACACTTATTTGATTAAATATGCTATAATATAATAAATGGTTCAAAAAATATCATTTAATTTAAAAACAAGGTTTCAAGCATCTCCAACCTTTAATATAATAACAATATATAAGTTTAAAGAAAAATGGAAACCATACCCCAAAACCCTAATTTTCCCGAAACCATAAAATACAGTTTAACTGGTTTAGATTTCAAAAGTAACTAATGTAAGACAAATCCCCTTACCTGGCTTACAAGAAAACCCACTAGAAATCCCAAACTCCATGCCCTATGGCGTTTGCTGTTCAAAATCCTAAAACCACAATTTTCCCAAATAAATCAACACAAACTCTAAATCAGCAACCATTAATCATTTTCTAAGCCTTCCTATAGTTCACAACAACCATAAATCCTTAAAAACCTACTTACCTTGATTTTGGAGTAGCGCCCAAAATGCTGAAATCAAAAATCTACTCTGCGAGACTTGTAGAGAATCTCTCATAAACCCTCGTAGTAACTTCCGATCGTCAAATCTATCAAAGAGCGGCGAGAAATCATAGAGAGAGAGTGTGTGTGGGTGTGGGTTAGCGAGAGAGAGAGAGAAAGAGAGAGAGAGAGAGAGAGAGAGAGAGAGAGAGAGAGAGAGAGAGAGGGAGAGAGAAATTATGTTTCTTAATGAAGAAGCAAACAAAATTTCTATTTATCGAGCCCTTGACCCGATCAAATTTTTCGACGAATGGCGCCTTCATCGACGAACCACTGAAGGCCGTTCATTGACGGAAGAAGGACCTCACCGATGAACCCTAAAACTGATATTTTTTGGTCATTCTGGACCTCTTCATCGATGAAGTTCTGAAATTCAGCGACGAACCACTGAAGGGCCTTCGTCGACGAACACAAGGGAATCGTCGATGAAGCCTACTGAAATCCCCTTTTATTTTCCCTTTCCTTCTTTTCTTATTTAGTTATTTATTTTCTCAATTCAGATCTCTACAATCTCACCTTCTTATTAAAATTTCGTCCTCAAAATTTACTAACTAATGCCAATTACCTCTTTATCTTATAATCCATCTTTACCGAAGAGTCGATAGCCACCCACATAGCGGCCCCATCCCAAATTTATTACCCACCCTCACTTATGGCAGAGGAATACTGTGGTTACATACACTATCTTGGGAGATTACAATATCCATACAAAAACTCTCCGGAAGACCAAACATACACAAAGTTATAAACAAACCTACTCTAAACACTATACATATAAATTGACACTTACTTACCGCTCTACTCACCTATTTAGCTCTGCGCATCTCTAAATAACTGTGGATACGTTTGACGTATCTTTGATTCCAATTCCCATGAAGCTTCCTCCATTTCGTGATTAAGCCACAGTACCTTTACTAACAGACTTATCTTTGTATGCAGCTCTTGCTCCTTACAATCTAGGATCTGTATTGGTATCTCCTCATATGCTAACATGTCCTCGAGCTCCAAAGACTCGTAACTGATCACATGCAAAGGATCCAAAACATACCTCCTAAGCATGGATACGTGGAACACGTCATGAATCCTAGACAGTGCTAGGGGTAAAGCTATCATGTACGCCACCGAACCAACTCTTTCTAGGATTTTGAATGGCTCAACGTACCAAAGGCTTAGCTTCCCCTTTTTCCCAAATCTCATTACCTCTTTTATCGAAGCAATCTTCAAAAATACGACATCGCCTATCTAAGCTATCTTTATTCTCTTATAAATAACTTGGACCTTCTCAGCGGCCTACTAAACAAACTCCAGCCCTAAAATCTTCCGCTCACCGACCTCGTCCCAATATAACGAAGATCGGCATCTCCGACCATATTGTGCTTCATATGGTGTTATCTCGATGCTGGCCTGATAATTGCTGTTATAGGCGAACTCAACTAATGGCAGATATCTTATCCAACTGCCACCAAAATCATGTACACATGCTCGTAACATATCTTCTAAGATATGGATGGTCCCCTCTGACTAACCATCTATCTGCGGGTGAAATGTTGTACTAAATATGAGTTGAGATCCTAACTCTTCCTGAAGACTCTTCCAGAACCGGGAAGTAAACCGTGGGTCCCTATCTAAAACAATAGACACTGGTACCCCGTGCAATCGGACAATCTCCTGACATATAGCTCTGCTAGTCTATCCATAGAATAACTAACTTTAACCAGGATGAAATGGGTTGTCTTCGTCAATTTTTCAATCACAACCCAAATCGCATTCTGCCCATAAAGCGTTGATGGCAAACCCATGACAAAGTACATGGAAATGTGCTCCCACTTCCATTTAGGAATAAGAAGTGGTTGCAACCATCCTACTAGCCTCTAATACTCGGCCTT
This sequence comes from Malania oleifera, assembly GCF_029873635.1. Classification (NCBI taxonomy): domain Eukaryota; kingdom Viridiplantae; phylum Streptophyta; class Magnoliopsida; order Santalales; family Ximeniaceae; genus Malania; species Malania oleifera. Next base: position 101,851,105 of record NC_080424.1, on the reverse strand, counting down.
CACCTACTGGCATTTCCGGCAATGCTCTACTAAACAGGCAATCTCTCTTTTTATATTAGACCACGAGAAAGATTCCTGCAAATCCCTGTTCATATTTGTACTTCCCGGATGTACTGTGTAGAGCGAACAATATGCCTCCTCTAGAATGACCCGCTTGATCTCGGCGTCATTTGATACATAGATCTTAGTATGGAATCTCAACATCCCATCATCTGAGATGTTGAAATCTGATTTCAACCCATTCTGTCATCCCTCTAAAACCTCTACCAGCTCTGAATCTTTCGTCTGAGCTGTTCTGATCCTTTCCCATAAGGTCAGTTGTACCACCAAGCTAGCAATGAAAGCCTGATGATTTCCTTCCACTAAGCCCATGCCTAACCTTTCCAGGTCTATACCAATCTGATGTTGAACACTCACTACTGAGACTGGCGCATCCACTGACTTGTGACTCAGAACATCAGCTACCACATTACCTTTTCCTAGGTGGTAACTAATGGTACAATCTTGGTCCTTTATCAGCTTCAACCATCTCCTCTGCCACATGTTCAGCTCCTTCTGGGTGAAAAAGTACTTAAGACTTTTATGATCGGTAAAAATCTCGCACCTTTCACTGTATAGGTAGTGCCTCCAAATCTTTAATGTATACACTACTGCTACTAATTTCATATTGTGTGTTGGGTAATTCTTCTCGTACTCCTTGAGTTGACGAGAAGCATAAGCAATTACCTTTCCCTGTTGTATTAGAACACACCTGAGACCCTTCTTTAAGGCATCACTGTAAATAACAAATCCACCATCCCCTCATGGAATGGTCAAAACTATAGCAGTAACCAGTCACTGCTTTAGTTCCTGAAAACTCTACTCATACTCATCAATCCATTCAAACTTTAGGTTCTTCCTCATGAGTCGTGTTAATGGACCTGATAGTCTGGAGAACCCTGCTATGAACCGTCAGTAGTATCCTGCAAGACCCGAAAAACACCTGACCTCCTGAACATTCTTTGGCCTCATCTAGTCTACTACCACTTCTATCTTACTCAGGTCCACTGATACCCCTTCTTTGGACACTACATGCCCCAGGAATGCCACTTGCTCTAACCAGAACTCACACTTTTTAAACTTTGCAAATAGCTTCTTCTCCCTAAGTACCAGAAGTACCAACCTTAAATGAACTGCATGCTCCTCGAGACTTCTTGAATACACTTGGATGTCGTCAATGAAAACGACCACAAATTGGCCCAGATACTCATGGAACACCCTGTTCATCAAGTCCATAAATGTTGCAAGAGCATTAGTCAATCTGAAAGGCATAACCAGAAATTCATAGTGGTCATACTTAGTCCGGAATGCAGTCTTTGGTACGTCTTCCGTTTTCACCTTCAGTTAATGATACCAGGATCACAGATTGATCTTAGAGAAGACTTATGTACCCTGTAGCTGGTCAAATAGATCATCAATTCTGGGCAATGGGTATCTATTCTTCATAGTCACCTTGTTAATCTCTCTATAGTCGATGCACGTCCTTATCGACCCATCCTTCTTCTTCACAAATAGTACCGGTGCTTCCCAAGGTGAAACACTCTATCGAATGTAACCCTTATCTAGTAACTCCTATAGTTGTTCCTTCAATTCCCTCAGTTTTGCTGGATCCATACGATACATAGCTTTCGAAATTGGTGTCGTGCCTAGAGTCAACACTATAGAGAACACCTCACGATCAGGAGGCGATCCCAACAAGTCCACAAGAAAAACATCTGAGAACTCCCTCACCACGGGGATATCCTCCAATTTACGTTCCTCCCTTGGTGCCTCTTTTATGAATTCTAAATAACCCTAGTATCCTTTTAAAAGTAATCTCCTAGTTTGCATGGATGAAAGGATCCGTGGGGCAGAGCACACACACAACCCAATAAATATAAACTCTAGCCCCCCAAGAGGTCGAAACACTACCACCTTCCTATGGCAGTCAATACTCGCATAATTGGCCGCTAACCAATCCATACCCAAAATAAGATCAAAGTCATACATATCAAATATAATCAAACTAGCAGGTATCCTTCTCCCTTGAATCTCTACTAGAAAGTCTCATATTACTTTATTACACACTATCCTTGCCCTTGTTGGTGTGACCTCCTCTAACTCAACATCGAACGACTGTGGTTCTACCCTACTCAACTTAATGAATTCCCAAGAAATGAAAGAATGTGTTGTACCTGAATCAAATAATACAGTGGAACTATTTAACAAAATGGAAATAGAACCCGTCACCATGTCACCAGCATTCTTAGCATCACCAAGAGTTAAATCATATACCCTGGCCTGAGTTATACCCCTCTGGTAGCATCCATGCGGTGCCTGACTATCACCCCGATACTGCGGCTACGGAGGTGGAAAATTTGATGGCGTGCAACACTCTTGCATCTTATGTCCAGGATGACCACACTGGTAGCAGTCACTTGGTCCGTCCCTGCATTCTCCCGAATGCCACTTGTTACACCTAGGGCAAACAAGGTGTGATGTGGTACCCTAAAATTCCCTAGCCCCCGTATCCTGATGTTGGCCTTTATCGTGCCCATACTTCCTCCAAGAACTTTGTCTCGCATATGAATATGAACTGGAAGGTGCTGGCCTCTTCTTCGAAATCTAAACCTTTGTATCCTCCTGTAGGCTCTCCTCTGCCACAGTGGCCTTATCCACCAGCATAGCAAAGTCCTAAATTTGCAATATTGTCATCTGCTTCCGGATCTCCTTCTTCAGACCCCTCTCAAACTACCAAGCTTTCCTTGCCTCATCTAGTAGCATAAACGGAGCAAAAGAAAGCTCCATGAATCTGGCGGCGTATTGTTGTACCATCAACTGCCCCAGAGTCAGGATTATAAACTCCTCCATTTTCACATTCCTGACCGTGGCTAGGAAGTACTGCTCAAAGAATACCTCTCTGAAACGGTCCCATGTGTAGAGATCCGGGAAAATAAAATAATAAAAATAAATGAGAAAAGGAGGTTTTGGCTGAAAGGGGATAAAATCGGCGATGATTTTCTAGAGGAGACAGAAAATTGGCTACAATTTTGGTATTTATCGTTGAGCGTTAACGGGTAAACGATTAAAACCAGACTAGTTAAATGGAAAAAAGCGACAATTTTTTGAGAACTGGAGAAAATTGGTGCAATGGGTGCATAAGGGGAAACCAAGAGCCATTTCATTTTATGAAATCAAAATGTTCTCTCTCTCTCTCTCTCTCTCTCTCTCTCTCTCTCTCTCTCTCTCTCTCTCTCTCTCTCTCATGCAACCCACAAACCCTCTCTCTTTCTTTCTTCTATTTCGACCTCATTTTTTTTCGGATTAACGATCAAGAACTATCATGGGGTTCTTGGGAAGATTCTCTACAATGTACGCGGAGCAGATTTTCAAGTTAGGGTTCTGGGGCCCTATCCCAAAACCAAGGCAAGTGGTGTATTTTAGGGTTTTTAAGTTAATTTGGAGTGTACGAAATGTAGAAGGTGTTAAATGGAACTTATTCTAGACTTGTGTTGAATACTTTGGGAAAAATATATATTGCAGGTTTTTGGGCTACGAACGCCGAAGGCCATAGAAAATTGGGTGTTTAGTGGAATCTCAGTAAGTCGGGTAAGGGGAATAAATTATAACAGTCTTTTTATGGAAATTATGGGTTGAGAAACATGTGAAAATGGTGTATGATATTTTACCTAGAATTTATTTATGATACAAATATCAGATGGAATTTGTGTGGCATATGATTTATATTGAGAAATGTTTAAACTAGGTTAAATGAATTACCCTGAGAAATATGAGTTTATGAAATGTGTATGGATATATGGGATTTGAAATGTGGGAAAAATGATGGAAGTGAAGTGTACTGGAATATATATATATATATGAAATATTGAGTAATTGTGAAATAAGATATGTATATGATAGTATGAGATGAGATGAATTATGAACTGAGAAAATATCATTGAAATGATGAAATGTGTTGAAAATACTGATATTGAAATGTGAATTTGCGAAATGAAAATACTACAATGTTAATTCGGCAATATGAAAATGAGAAATGTTAATATGAGAAATATGATTATGGGAAATGTGAAATGAAAATATTGCAATGTTAATTATGCAATATGGAAATGAGAAATATGATAGGAATTGTGAGTATGTGAAATGTGAATATTGCACCGTTAATTCTACAATATGAATATTAAATTATGAGAAATGAAATGTGAAATTTCGAAAGGGGAATACAAACATGTGATTGATAAAATGTCAATACCATATAATGATTGTTAGTATGTGACAGTGATAACCCTGATGGACAGATATGGAAACCCTAAGATGGGTAGTGATATTAAGCACGATATCATTGCTAGTGGAGTTCGTGCAACCACATGGACTCCTGAAGCGTGTGGTGTGACAGTAGACTGAACTGTATAGTAGAGTTGTTGTGCCCCCTGAGTCTGGATCAGGACTTTTGACCAACTAGTCGTACTACAAACAGAGGATATATGATTATATTTGACCTAACCAGATTGGCCAACCGCTATTAGGTCCAGCCTTCGGGCCACACAACCCTATTCATGGGTGGAAGCCTGACATGGAAAGATATCCTCAGGGCAGCCATGAGTACAGATATGGATGTATTGGTAACTAGTGATACTCATGAGCTTGATATGGAAATGGAAATGAAAAGGAAATGGTAATGAAAATGAAAGGAAAATGGAAATGAAATGAGAATAGAAACAAGAAAGAAAATGAGAAATGAAATAGAGGGAGTTAATAAATAATTAAAGTGAAGTAAAACACACCGCCTAAGGGCTTACTGAGTAAGGTGAGTGCTCTAATAAGTATCAGTTGTAGCTGAACCCAAGTTAATCGAGCTAGGCTACAAATGATATCAAGGCAGAGGGAAGTTACTTGTATAGGCGGGTAGGCTTCCCTATTCTCAGAAACTTCACCGGTAAACTTGGGTTATGAACGGGAAATTAACAAAGTGACTATCAAGAGTAATTATTTGCTTCCCCACATCGATGATTTGTTTGATCAGTTTCAGTGGAAACAGGTTATCGAGAAATGTATATATACATTTGAAATGACTTCCGCTATTAGGGTTGTGTATGAGTTTGATTATATACCTGGTACCCACTTTCGAGTCGGTTTATGTATTATGGTATTAGTGGTTGACCTGGCCAATATGTGGTGTATGTGTTAATTATATTGGAAAAAAATGGTATGAAAATCGGGGCATCACAGTTTGGTATCAGAGCCCATCACAGTTTGGTATCAGAGCCCAGGTTTTCTAGGTTCTGCAAACTTTAGTAAACAGTAGAATACAATATCAGAGTATAGGAATGGATATTGATGAGATATGAGTCAATTGTTGTTAGAGGATGAGATCAAAATTTAGGGTTCTATCTTGCGACCTGGAAGCAGGAGTTCAGTGGTTGTTTCTATGCTTTTCGTGGGGTGACGACTTCTGGAAAATCATAGATACTATCGTCGAATCGTGTTTCTGAGTGGTAGGATTGAATCTTAAATGCGGATTGAGAATGTTAAGAGAAATGTCTATAGCAAAATATTATGTGAGTTTGAGTATGCTAGGTGTGTTAGTGAGATATGATAATAGAATTCTAAAATGGTTTTATATCCTTTGCAAAATGGATCCAAGGAGTAGTAGTGCTCATACTGGGGGTGATAATGCAAGGTCTTCCGGTATGGGTGGAGAAGACCCTGATGTTGTATTATGTAGTGTCACCCAGCAGATAATGTCAAGGATTTGTGGCCTGTGTAAAGGAGACATCAGAAGGGGAGTTGAGATTAGAGGAACTGTTGATAGTGAGGGATTTTCCTAATGTTTTTATTGAGGATTTGTCGGGACTACCTCCTGATCGTGAGATAGAGTTTTCTATTGACCTTGTACCGGGGATAGCACCAATTTCAAAAGCACCGTACAGAATGGCACCGACAAAATTAAAGGAATTAAAGGACCAGTTGCTAGAATTGTTAGACATGGGATTTATTCAGCCCAGCGTGTTGCCCTGGGAAGCGCCAATATTATTTGTGAAAAAGAAAGATGGGTCGATGAGAATGTGCATCGATTACCAAGAAATTAACAAAGTGACTATCAAGAATAAATACTCGCTTCCCCGCATCAATGATTTGTTTGATCAATTTCAGGGGACACAGGTTACTGGGAAATGTATATATATATATATATATTTGAAATGACTTCCGCTGTTAGGGTTGTGTATGAGTTTGATTATATACTGGTACCCACTTTTGAGTCGGGTTATGTATCATGGTATCAGTGGTTGACCTAGCCGATATGTGGTGTATGTGTTAATTATATTGGAAAAAAAATGGTATGAATATCGGTGCGTCACAGTTTGGTATAAAAGCCTAGGTTTGCTAAGTTCTGCAGACTTTAGTAAACAGCAGAATACAATACCAGAGTATAGGAATGGATATTGATGAGATATGAGTCAGTTGTTTTTGGAGGATGAGGTTAGAATTTAGGGTTCTATTATCTTGCGACTTGGAAGCAGGAATTCAGAGGTTGTTTCTGTGTTTTTCCTAGGGTGACAACTTCTGGAAAACCATAGATACTATCGTCGAATCATGGGATTGAATCTTAAATGGGGATTGAGAATGTTAAGAGAAATGTCTATAACAGAAAATTTTGTGAGTTTGAGTATGCTAGGTGTGTTAGTGAAGTATGATAATAGAATTCTAATATGATTTTATATCCTTTGCAAGATGGATCCAGGGAGTAGTAGTGCTCATGTTGGGGGTGATGATGCAGGGTCTCCTGGTATGGGTGGTGGAGACCCTGATGTTGTATTACGTAGTGTCACCCAATAGGTAATGTCAATGATTTGTGGCCTGTGTAAAGGAGACATCAGAAGGGGAGTTAAGATTAGATAATATCCCGATAGTGAGGGATTTTCCTGATGTTTTTCTTGAGGATTTGTCGGGACTACCTCCTGATCGTGAGATAGAATATTCTATTAACCTTGTACCGAGGATAGCACCAATTTCAAAAGCACCGTACAGAATGGCACCGGCAAAATTAAAGGAACTGAAGGACCAGTTGTAGGAATTGTTAAACAGGGGATTTATTCAGCCTAGCGTATCACCCTGAGGAGCACCGATATTATTTGTGAAAAATAAAGATGGGTGGATGAGAATGTGCATCGATTATTAGGAAATTAACAAAGTGACTATCAAGAATAAATACTCGCTTCCTCGCATCGATGATTTTTTTGATCAATTTCAGGGGACACAGGTTTTCTCAAAGATAGATTTACGGTCTGGGTGTCATCAGGTAAAGGTTAGAGCAGAGGATGTTTCAAAAACGGCGTTCAGGACTCGGTATGGCCATTATGAATTTTTTGTCATACCGTTTGGATTGAAAAATGCTTCTGCAGTGTTTATGGACCTGATGAATTGGGTCGTTCACTAGTATTTAGATCAGTTTTTGGTAGTATTTATAGACGACATACTGGTGTATTCAAAGAGCTTAGAGGAGCACAAGGAACATCTGAGGATAGTACTTCAGGTACTGGGGGAAAGGAAACTGTTTGCGAAATTCAGGAAGTGCGAGTTCTGGCTAGAGCAAGTTACCTTCCTTGGACGTGTGATCTCCAAGGGTTGTATCTCAGTAGAACCAAGTAAGATTGAGGTGGTAGTAGATTGGATGCGACCTAAGAATATGTAGGAAATCAGAAGTTTCCTGGGATTTGTTGGGTACTACCGTAGGTTTGTTGATGGTTTTTCCAAATTGTCGGGTCTGTTGACTAGATTGACCAGGAAAGGGTGAAATTTGAGTGGTCTAATGAATGTGAGCAGAGCTTCCAAGAGTTGAAGCAGCGGCTCATCACTGCACTGGTGTTAACGATTCCTTTAGGTGAAGAGGGTTTCATGATTTACAGTGATGTATCGCATAAAGGGCTTGATTGTGTTCTGATGCAACAAGGGAGAATTATAGCTTATGCCTCATGACAGTTGAAAGAATATGAGAAGAATTACCCTACCCATGATCTGGAATTAGCAGCGATGGTATACGCACTAAAGATTTGGCGGCATTATCTTTATAGGGGTAGGTGTGAAATTTTTACAGATCACAAGAGTTTGAAATACTTTTTCACATAGAAAGAATTGAATATAAGGTAAAGGAGGTGGTTGGAGCTGATAAAAGATTACGACTGCACCATCAGTTACCACCTAGGAAAGGCTAATGTGGTGGCTAATGCCATGAGTCGGAAATCAGTGGGTGCATCAATGTCTGTAATGGAGATCCAACATCCAATTCATATGGATCTGGAGAGACTAGGGATAGAACTCGTAGAGGGTGATCATCAGACATTTATTGCCAATTTTGTGTTGTAATCGACTATACAGGAAAGAATTAAAGTGGCTCAAAGAAGTGATCCAAAGTTAGTGGAGCTTATAAAAAAAGTATAGGATGGTCTGGAAGAGGATTTCAGTATCTCAGATGATGGAGCCTTGAGGTTCCATACCAGATTATGTGTACCTACCGATCCTGAGATTAAGAAAGTGATTCTGGAAGAAGTGTACTGATCCTTGTATATGGTAGATCCTGGCAATACTAAAATGTACAGGGATCTTTGGGAATCTTTTTGGTGGAGTGGAATGAAAAGAGAGATTACTGAGTTTGTAGCATAGTGTTTGGCATGCCAGCAGGTAAAAGTTGAGCATAAGAGACCAGCGGAGTCATTGCAGCCGTTGTATATTCCTGAGTGGAAGTGGGAGCATATAGTGATGGATTTTGTCACTAGATTACTGTCGGCACTACATGGACAGGACGCCATTTAGGTAGTAGTAGATTGACTTACAAAGACTGCCCATTTTCTGCCTATCAGAGTTAACTACACCTTAAATCGATTGGTAAAGTTATACATTCAGAAGATAGTGAGAATGCATGGCGTGCTAGTGTCCATAGTTTCATATTGAGACCCACGGTTCACATCCCATTTCTGGAGTTTACAAGAGATCATGTGTTCTCAGTTATCGTTAAATACAGCATTTCATCCTCAAATAGATGGATAGACAAAGAGAATGATACAGATATTAGAGGATATGCTATGTGCATGCGTGCTAGATTTTGGAGGCAGTTGGATACAGTTTATTCCATTGGTAGAGTTTGTGTATAATAACAGCTATCAGACCAGCATTAGGATGGCACCATTTGAGGCATTGTATGGTAGGAGATGCCAATCCCCATTGTAATGGGATGAGATTGGGGAGAGATAGATATTGGGGCCAGAGCTGATATAGTAGACTCAGGATAAAGTCAGACTCATCAGGGACAGGATTAGAACAACACAGAGTCGATAGAACAGTTATGCAGATACTCGTCGACGAGAGTTAGAGTTTGAGATTGGAGATCATGTATTTTTTAGGGTGGCACCATTAAAAGGAATTATGAGGTTTTGGAGGAAGGGAAAACTGATCCCTAGATATATTGGACCATTCCAGATTCTTGAAATAGTGGGTCCAGTTGCCTTCAGGTTGGCGTTACCTCCAGTTTTGTCTAGAATTCACTACATATTTCAAGTTTCAATGTTGAGAAAATAAGTCCCAAACCCCTCCCATGTGATTAGATATGAAGCACTAGAGCTTAGTGATGTCTTGTCTTATGAAAAAGTGTCAGTGTAGATTTTGGATAGAAAAGAACAAAAACTACGTATGAAAAGCATACCGCTGGTAAAAGTTCTATGGTGCAACCATGCAGTAGATGAAACTTCTTGGGAATTAGAGGAGCAGATGTGCCAGAGATACCCACAGTTGTTCAGTGGGAACCAAGATTAAAGGAATATAATTTGATTTGTATAAGTATAGGATAAGTGGTATTTTGGTTCCAATGGTTTTGCGGAGAATTTTCTTTCAATGATTGTAATCTCCCAAAACCCCTATGTAACAACGGTATTCCTCCTCCATAAGTGAGGGTAATTAATAAAATGGTGGTATTTTTCTTTAAGAATGGAATTATGATAAATGGAAAATTTTGAGGAAAAAATTTTATAAAAAGGGAGAATGTAGAGACTCGGGAAAATAAAATAATAAAAATAAATGAGAAAATGAGGTTTTTGGTTGGAGGGGGAGAAAATTGATGACGATTTTCTAGAGGAGATAGAAAATCGGCGACGATTTTGGTATTTACCATGGAGCAGTAACGGGTAAACAGTTATGTAACGACCCCAACCCGCCACATGGGCCCGGAGTGCTACTTTAGTGACGTCAGTGCATCTGACACCTTATTCATCAAATATATAAAACACACATATACAGCAGAAATAAAATATAAAATCCTCAAAGTACATTACCAGAATTTTAACTATCTTTATACACAAATATATCCATTTTCACATAATTACATCCCATAAAACTAAACAAAAATAAAATATCTATCTACACACTACCTACATAAAATTTACACCACTAGCTCGACTCCTCTAGCCCAATAGAGCCGATCTCTTGGATTCCCTGAAAAGATAGTTTATAAAGTAGGGGTAAGGCATAGCTCAGTAAGTGAAAGACTAAGTTAATGTCAGTGTGTGGCCAGCATGCATTTGGTGTACAAAAAATAACCAGTTCACTAAGCAGATAATTACATTTATGAAAACATTCTTATTTTACACTCACATACACAATTAGTCGAGGATAGGGAAGATTACTCGCCCATACAAGTAGCTTCCCTCTGCTCTAGTACCATTACTGCTACCAGGGCACTCACCTTTCTCAGTAAGCCCTCGAAGTTATCTTATTAATTAATCGTATTCACATAAATTAAAAGATATACATATAAGACACTCGCTGCGACAAACACGCCATTTACATCCCCATGGCATGGGTTGTCTGACCTGAAGGCTAGACTAAGCCTGGGTGATCAGCCCAAACAAAGTCAAAAACAACATCCTCTACAAACATATCTGCAGGCATCCACAGCAAAGCTGCAGGTCCCACGCCCTTACTTCAAACTCATGCAGGTAGTCGGCCAAACCCCCTACACAGTGTGGGTGCACATGATCTAACTAGCAACGGCACCGTGCTCACAATACACTAGTCCCCAGGGTTCCTAAAGCATATCATGCAATTTAGATAATCGAAATCATCATTTAAAATATCGATTCATATATATTTCTTGTTATTCCGAAAATCTGGCCCCCGGCCACAAAATACAATCCGGCATATAGCCATCAATTAAAACTGGGCTCTCATCCATCAAATAATAATCCCGACCCTTGTCCAATCAAACAATACCCGACCACTAGCCGTTAGTTCAAACACCTACATTCCATAAACAATTCCAGTATTTTCACAAGCATTTTCAGTATTTTTCCCAACAATTCTAGTATTTCTTAAATAATTTAGTATTTTAAAATCCCAAATCCAGATATACAATAATTCATACAAATTAAATCATCTGCCACACAATTTTTCACATTTTAACATTTCCATATAAATAAACAAACTTTCTATCGTTCATTTTATTCAAAAATATCTTACCATATATTCTAAGTTTGTAAAATCCATTTCGAATGGCTGGTTTTCAGAATAACCTTTAAATTCCCAAATCAATATATATAAACATAACAATTAAATTGATTCAAGTTTCATAAAATTATTGACTTAACTTAATCTGTTACACCCCAACCTGGGTCTGCCAGGGAGCACTGCGTCTCTCCTCCTCCACCTGGACCAGACAACAGGGGGGCGGGCCTTATTGAACTAATGACTGGCCCCACAAACCAACACATGTCCTTTTCAGTGTGTTTTTGTCCTCACTCACACACTTCCTGAGAAAACTTCCCAAGTGGTCACCTATCCCAAGATTGCTCCAAGCCAAGCACGCTTAATTATTGAGTTCTTTAGGGGTGAGCAAACGGTCGGTTCGGTTAAATTCGGGTAATTAACCGAATTAACCGAAAAATTCGGTTAAATAAAACCATTAACCGAACCGACCGAATTGATGATGGAAACCGAACCGACCCCGACCGAATTGCCCATTCGGGTAATTCGGTTAATCGATTTTAACCGAAATCATTTAAAATTAATTGTTAGAAATATAATACAATTATAAATTTTTTTTAAAACCAAATCTAACTTAATTAAATACCTTATTTATTAATTTTATTAATGAAAATAATATTTTACCGTAAAACAAAGAATCGAAATATGTTAATTAAACTCCTTCATGCACTTGCATAAGCAAAATTTATATTCATAAATTATATTTAAAATCTAATTAATTAGTAATTCAGTTAATTCGGTTAACCGAAATTTTTTTACCCTTAACCGAACCGAAACCGATTAACCGAAATTTTGTGGAATTATAACCGAACCGACCGAACTGGGATTTTTACCCGAACCGAACCAACCAATTTCGGCCGGTTAATTCGGTTAATTCGGTTTTCACCAAATTTTGCTCACCCCTAGAGTTCTTGTGGGAAAGTTCCCGAAAAGAAAGGTGCACCTTGTTGATATGGGTAGTAACATCTAATCTTTTAACTATTACTGATCGCATTCTTAACTCACTATCCCTGTCTACAGAAGAGTTTATAACCACCCACATGGCGGCCCCATCCCAAGTTTATTAACTACCCTCACTTATGGCAGAGGAATATCGTGGTTACAATACTACCTTTAGGAAATTACAATAACCATAACAAATTTTCCCAAAGACTATCCATAATTAAACTTATACACAACTAACAACACAACCTACTCAAATCCCTCTAGATACGACCATACCCTTACCAGTCTAGCACTAGTCCTCGCTGAACAGCTGCGGGTACTTCTGGCGTATTTTCGTTTCTTCCTCCCAAGAAGTATCCTCAACTGCATGATTTTACCACAGCACTTTCACTAACGGTATATCCTTAGTACGCAGTTCCTGTATTTTCCTATCCAAAATCTGAACCAATACCTCCTCGTATGCTAGAGTATCCCCAATCTCCAACGATTCATAATTGATCACATGCGAGGGGTCTGGAACGTACCTCCTCAACATGGACATGTGAAATACGTCGTGTATCCTGGACAACGTTGGGGGTAGTGTTATCATGTACGCCGCTGAACCAATCCTCTCCGAAATCTCGAACGGTCCAATGTATCTATTGCTCAGCTTGCCCTTCTTTCTATACCTCATCACCCCCTTCATCGGAGCAATCCTCAAGAATATTCTATCCCCTATTTCGAATTCTAGCTCCCGTCAACGAGTATCCGTATAACTCTTCTGCCAACTCTGGGCTGCCTTGATCCTTTCCCTAATAAGTTCGACCTTTGCAAAGGCCTGTTGAGCAAGTTCTGGTCCCAAAATCTGCCGCTTACCTACTTCATTCCAATACAATAGAGATCTTCACTGGCAACCATACAAAGCCTCATATGGTGCCATACCAATGCTGGTCTGGTGACTGTTATTGTATGCAAACTCAACCAATGGCAGATATCTGATCCAAATGCCTCCAAAATCTAACACACATGCCCGTAGCATGTCCTCAAGAATCTGAATGGTTCCTTCAGACTGTCCATCTGTCTGAGGGTGAAATGCAGTACTAAATGTGAATTGAGAACCCAACGCTCCCTGCAAACTCTCCCAGAAACGAGAAATGAACCGTGGATCCTGATCTGAAATGATGGACACGGGCACGCCATGTATTCTGACTATCTCCTGAGCATAGAGTTCTGCCAGCTTATCTATAGAATAACTAGTTCTAATTGGAATGAAATAGGCAGTCTTCGTCAATCTGTCAACCACTACCCATATGGCACTCTACCCATGCAACGCTGAAGGCAATCCCGATTCAAAGTCCATCAAGATATGCTCCCACTTCCACGTAGGGATGTCCAGTGGTTGAAGTGGTCTCCTTGGCCTCTGGTGTTCTGCCTTCACCTGCTAACATGTCAAGCACTGACCCACAAATGTAGCAATTTCCTTCTTCATGTTACTCCACCTGTGTAACGACCCGAATTTAAAATGAAATTTAAATGGTAAAAGAAAGGGGAATGGGAAACGGAAACAGATGGGGATCAGCAGGGCTTCATCGACAAATTCAAGGGATTCGTTGACGAAGACTTAAAGGATTTCATCGACGAACACAAGGCTTCGTCAACAAAGAAATACCGAGAGGGGGGTACGAGCTGACTGAATTTCGTCGACGAAGGACGGGCTCATTGATGAAATCCCTTGTCTATATATATGTAAAAATCCGATTTTTATTCACTTTTAACGCTCCACTCTCTCTCCTCTCTCTCCCCTTCGGCTCTCTCTCTCTCTCTCTCTCTCTCTCTCTCTCTCTCTCTCTCTCTCTTTGATTTTGGCCCCGCCAATCGCCGAATCGAAGATTTGAGGCTACCACGACACTCCTTGCAAAGTTCTCTACGAGTTTGTCGGAGCGGATCGTTGGGGAAACGTAGTTGGAAATCATCCCTAAGTTGAGGTAAGGCTTTTTAAGCCAAATTTGATCTTATGGTAGTTATAAAAAATGATGTACGCATGAAAATACTGAGGTTTAATATTAGGAATTTTCAGTTTCTGGGTATTGATCAGGAAATCCTACGGGGGTCAGGTTAGGATATTTTAGGGGCCTTCTCAGTAGTCAGGTAAGGGAATAAATTAAAGCAGTTATTTTCCATACAAATTATTATTAATTATGAGTAAATTCATTTTCAGAAAAGCATATGTTATATTTGTATATCACATATTAAATGTATGTTTAGAAAATACCGCTATTATGATTAAAGTGTATATGTATGTATGAGATGCTAGAAAATCACAATTTTAGAATATGAAGTATGACTTTTAACAGCACATGTGTGGCATGAATATTATTTTATGTGAACATATTATGATATGAAAGATTTTATGAGCAAAAGTATGTTTTCAGGTATTATAAAAGGATATGTTATGTTACAATGATTTTGACGAATGTATGATAATCGATTTATTTTCAGAATGTATATACTTGAAATGATTTTGGCATGAGGCCATATTTATGTTATCGGCACGAGGCCGTATTTATGTTTTTGGCATGAGGCCGTATTTATGTTTTTGGCACGAGGCCATATTTATGTTTTGGCGCAAGGTCATATTTATGATTTCGGAGCGAGGTCGTATTTATGAAAATGATTGGCACAAGGCCACTATTATATCATGTATTATATATTATCAAAACCTGGATGTTAGTTTAGTTTGGTTTCAAGAGCTCAGTACCGTAGCTATATGTAGATCAGATATCTACGTTCAGATTAGTGCTATCCATCCCACGAGGGGATGGGAGATGGATAGTCGATCTGGCTTTCAGTAGAGTGTGGATGTCCACCTGGCAGTCCGGACCAGGGTGTGGTGGGCCCATCGTACTTACAAACATATTTGATTCGGCAGTGATCGGCCAGCCATTGTCGGGTCCCGCCTTTGGGCTACACAACCCGTCATAGGGGGTAATACATGACACCAGCTAGTTATTCATCCTGGGTATATTTTCAGTATTATCAGTATAACAAATGTTTACACGCGATACGATTTACCAGCTATTATGATATCCTTTGATTATTCAGTATGTTATGTTAAATGTCTACAGATATATGAAATGCACTGTATATGTATAATTATATTAAATATTCATGTTGCCACACAGCTTTATTTAGTTTATTTTCCCCTACTGAGAAGTGTCTCACCCCCAAACTTAATTAATTTTTCAGGAGCCCCTAAGAGAGCGGCAGGTTAAGGCCGCCGTTAAGATAGTGAGGTTACCCTGTGAGGAGGGTAAGATTTTGTAATAGGGTCAGAGTTATTTTGTATTTGACCTTAAAGATATTTTTGATGTATATGAGGATGTATAGAAGTACAGTTTTATAATGTTATAGAAAGCTCTGATATTATGCTTTATGGATGCATGCTTGGATTTTATGTTTACTGTTGCGTAGATTTTCGCTGTATTTGACAGGTGTTCCCGCTACCTACGGGTTCGGGTTGACCATTTTTATTTATTATGTTATATTTTATTGAGGGTCGCTACAACCTGAATGTTTCACGCAAGTCTCTATACATCTTCATGCTACCTAGGTGAACAGTATAGAGATAATGGTGAGTTTCCCCTAGAATCGTCCTCTTTATCTCTACATCGCCTGGCACACACAGTCGAGTGTGAAATCTAAGGACTCCATCCTCAGTAACATTAAAGTCTGTGTGCTGCTCACCCTGTATCTTCTCTACAATCTCCATCAACTCTGCATCTTTCAACTGAACTGTTCTGATTCTCTCCCGTAAAGTCGGTTGAACCACCAGACTAGAAATGAATGCTTGATGATTCCCTTCTATCAATTCTACACCCAAACTCTCCAAGTCCATCACGATCTGGTGTGAAGCCATAACTGCTGAGACTAACGTACCCCTAGATTTCTAACTCAATGCATCGGCTACCACGTTCACCTTTCCCGAGTGATAACTAATGGTGCAGTCGTAATCCATAATCAACTCGAGTCATCTGCACTGCCTTATATTCAACTCCTTCTAGGTGAAAAAGTACTTGAGAATCTTATGGTCAGTAAAGATCACGCACCTTACACCATGAAGGTAGTGTCGCCAGATCTTCAATGTAAACACAATTGCTGCCAGCTCCAATTCGTGCGTAGGATAGTTCTTTTCGTACTCTTTCAACTAGCGAGATGCATATGCAATGACTTTCCCCTGCTGCATTAGAACACAGCCAAGTCCCTCATGTGATGTGTCACTGTAAATTACAAATCCACCCTCACCTGATGAAAGGGTCAGCACTAGGGCAGTGACTAGACGCTACTTCAATTCCTAAAAGCTCTGCTCACATTCGTCGGTCCAGTCAAACTTCACATTCTTCCTCATGAGTCATGTCAAAGACCCTGATAATCTGGAGAACCTCTCAACAAATCGGCGGTAGTATCCGGCAAGACCTAGAAAACTTATGACTTCCTGCACATTCTTCGGCCTTGCCTAGTCAACTACAGCCTCCACTTTTCTCGAATCCACTGAAATCCCTTCCTTGGATACCACATAACCCAGAAATGCAACTTGCTCTAGCCATAATTCACATATCTTAAGTTTAAAAAATAACTTATTTTCCCTGAGCACCTGAAGTACTAGTCTCAGATGAGCTTCATGCTCCTTAGGGCTACTCAAATAGACCAAAATATCATCTATGAAAACAATAACAAATTGGTCTAAGTACTCATGGAATACCCTGTTCATCAGATCCATAAATATCCCTGGAGCATTCTTCAACTCAAACGACATAACTAAGAACTCGTAATGGTCGTACTAAGTCTGAAAAGCAGTCTTTGATACATCATCTGATCTAACCGTCACCTGATGATACGAGATCGCAGATCGATTTTAGAAAAAATCTGCGTACCCTGAAGCTGATCAAACAGGTCGTCAATTCGGGGTAATGGATACTTGTTCTTCATCATTACCTTATTAATCTCTCGGTAGTCGATGCACATCCTCATCAATCTGTCCTTCTTCTTCACAAACAACACCGGTGCACCCCAGGGCGATACACTCGGTCTGATAAACTCCTGTCTAGAAGCTCCTGTAATTGTTCCTTTAATTCCTTTAATTCAGCTGGAGCCATTCTATTTGGGGCTTTGGGGAATGGTGCTAAATTAATTGCAAATTCCACCTCAAGATCAAGAGGAAACCCCGGTAAATCCTCTGGTAAAACATCAAAGAACTCCCTTATCACTGGGCTATTTTCCAACTTAAGCTCCTCCTTCGGCGCTTCCTTCAACACTATAAGGTAACCCTGGCATCCCCCCAAAAGTAACATCTTCGCCTGGATAGCCAAAAGGATCTGTGGTGCCGAACGCACACACGACCCAACAAATACAAACTCCTACTCCCTAGGAGGTCTAAATGACACTTCCAACCTGTGATAGTCAATGCTCGCATAGCTGGATGCTAGCCAGTCCATGCCCAGAATAATGTCAAAACCATGCATATCAAGGACTATCAAACTAGTAGGCAACACTCTCCCATGAATCTTTACTGGATAATCCCTGATCACCTTACTACATACTAGCATTGACCCTATCGGTGTGCCCACTACTAACTCTGTCTCTAACAGTTGAGCCTCTAACCCACATAGTTTAATAAATCCATAAGACACAAATGAGTGGGTTGCACCTAAATCAAATAATACAATGACACTATCTGACAGTATGTAAATATGATATAACTCGACTTAGAAATTTCCCCCCTAATATAATTAATGTAAATATGAAATAATGAAATTGATATAATATACAAGTTCTAATTTAATAGTTCATATTCCAATTCTATCACAAACCATTAAGGTAAAAATCTTCATCCTAACATTAACTTCACACACATACCCATTCATCCTAACATTCCAACCTAAATTTTCTGAGTTCAAGTCCTTCAACCGAGAAACGAAACCATTGATGGATTTATCATGATTTTCTAAAACTCACAACTGATTCAGAAAATCACAGAAATCCATCAATCGACTTCTGTCTCCAAGCTTCCAGACCAAAACCCATATTAACCTACCCAATCCTATCCTTATCTTATATCAACCTATACTCTGGTAATTATCAATCCTCAAAGTCTGCAGAACCTAGCAAACCTAGACTCTGATACCACCTATAATGACCCCGACCCGCCACGTGGGCCCGGAGTGCTACTTTAGTGACGTCAGTGCATCTGACACCTTATTCATCTAATATAAAACACACATACACAGCGAAAATCAAATATAAAATCCTCAAAGTACATTACCAGAGTTTTAATTATCTTTATACACATATATATCCATTTTCACATAATTACATCCCATAAAACTAAACAAAAATAAAATCTCTATCTACACACTACCTACATAAAATTTACACCACTAGCTCGGCTCCTCTAGCCTGCTAGACCTGATCTCTAGGATTCCCTGAAAAGATAGTTTATAAAGTAGGGATGAGTCACAACTCAATAAGGGAAAGATTAAGTTAATGTCAGTGTGTGGCCAGCATGCATTTGGTGTACAAAAAATAACCAGTTCACTAAGCAAATAATCACATTTATGAAAACATTCTTATTTTACACTCACACACACAATTAGCCTAGGATAGGGAAGATTACCTGCCCATACAAGTAGCTTTCCTCTACACTAGTACCATTACTGCTACCAGGGCACTCATCTTTCTCAGTAAGCCCTCAAAGTTATCTTATTAATTAACCGTATTTACATAAATTAACAAATATGCGTATAAGACACTCCTTGCGACAAACACGCCATTTACATCCCCATGTCACGGGTTGTGCGGCTCGAAGGCTAGACTAAGCCTGGGTGATCAGCCCAAACAAAGTCAAAAATAACATCCTCTGCAAACACATCTACAGACATCCACAGCAAAGCTGCAAGTCCCACGCCTTTACTTCAACCTCACATAGGTAGTCGGCTAGACCCCCTATACTTCTATCCATACAGTGTGGGTGCACATGGTCTAACTAGCAACAATATTGTGCTCACAATACACTGGTCCCCAGGGTTCTTAAAACATATCATGCAATTTAGATAATAGAAATCATCATTTAAAATATCGATTCACATATATTTCTTATTGATCCAAAAATCTGGCCCCCGGCCACAAAATACAATCCGGCATATAGCCATCAATTAAAAATCGGCCATCGGCCGTCAAATAATAATCCCGACCCTTGGCCAATTAATCAATACCTGGCCACTGGCCGTTAGTTCAAACACCTGCATTCCATAAACAATTCCAATATTTTCCTAAGAATTTCCAGTATTTTTCACAACAATTCTAGTATTTCTTAAACAATTTAGTATTTCAAAATCCCAAATCCAGATATACAATAATTCATACAAATTAAATCATCTGCCACACAATTTTTCATATTTTAACATTTCCATATAAATAAACAAACTTTCTACCGTTCATTTTATTCAAAAATATCTTACCATATATCATAAGTTTTTAAAATCCATTTCGAACGGCTGGTTTTCAAAATAACCTTTAAATTCCCAAATCAATAAATAAATATATATATATATATATATATATATATATATATAAACATAACAATTAAATTGATTCAAGTTTCATAAAATTACTAACTTAACTTAATTCCCTTACCTGATTCCTAAAAAAGCCCGCTAACACACCGGCCTACGCCCCAGGTGTTAAAAAACCCCTAAACCCTGAAATTCAAATTTCACCATATTATTCGTCATAATTCCTAGAGTAACTTTTCCTAAAATTTTCCTAAGTTTTGAATACCCTAAATAGCCTAATAAAAGCCTAAATTATCAAACTTACCCCCGATTTAGAATTGGTACCCTAGAGCTCCAATTCGAAAACCTATTCCCGCTAGATTGTAGAGAATCTCCTCATGAATTTCCTGACAATTTCCGTTTGTTAATGGGACTTATAGTTTAAGAGAAATTGAGGCAAATTTGGTATTTGGCCTTACCCTAGGAGATATGCCTACGCCGCTTCCACAACAGATCTGCTCCAGTAGAAATGTCGGTGGCGGCGAGCAGAACCCAATGGTATTTTCAGATTTTTGATTGCTTGAATAATAGAGACAAGATGGAGGAGAGTGGGAGAGAGAAGACGAGGAAACCAGGGACGCTAAGAGAGAGCTGAGAACACACAGGAGGAGCAGGGAGTTATAAAAAAAAAGTAGCTTCTGGAAGAAGCTTAGTTTATACATATATATAACTTAACTTATATATATTACATATATATATATATATATATATATATTATTCTTTTCCTTATCATACTATTCATTTTACTTGCTAATTTAATTAATTTAATTTATTATTATTATTTTTTATTTTATTTTATTTTAATTATTTATTTTTTAAAAATTTTTTCCCGGTTACTACAAGTTAAAACCGAGCCGGTTAAATGGAAAATCGGCAATGGTTTTCTGAGAGTTAGAGAAAACCAATGACGATTTTCTCTATAGTGGGTGTATAAGGGGAAATCGAGAGCCATTTCATTTTATCAAATCAAAATCTTCTCTCTCTCTCTATCTCTCTCTCTCTCTCTCTCTCTCTCTCTCTCTCTCTCTCTCTCTCTCTCTCTCTCTCTCTCTCTCTCTCTCTCTCTCATGCAACCCACGAACCCTCTCTCTTTCTTTCTTCGATTGCGGCCTTATTTTTGTCCAGATTGACGATCAGGAACTACCACAGGGTTCTTAAGAAGATTCTCTACAACATACGTGGAGCAGATTTTCTAGTTGGGGTTCCGGGGCACCGTCCCATAACCAAGGTAAGTGATGTATTTTAGGGTTTTTAAGTTAATTTGGAGTGTATGAAATGTAGGAGGTGTTGAATGGAAGTTATTCTGGAGTTGTGCTAAAAAATTTGGGAAAAATGTGTATTGCAGGTTTTTGGGCTACGAACGCCGAAGGGCATAGAAAATTGGGTGTTTAGCGAAATCTCAGTAAGCCAGGTAAGGGGAATAAATTATAGCAGTTTTTTTATGAAAATTATGGGTTGGGAAATATGTGAAAATGGTGTATGACATTTTACCTGAAATTTATTTATGATATAAATATCAGATGAAATTTGTGTGGCATATGATTTATATTGAGAAATGTTTAAACTGGGTTAAATCAAATACCCTGAGCAATATGAGTTTATGAAATGTGTATTGCTATATTGGATTTGAAATGTGGGAAAAATGATGGAAGTGAAATGTACTGGAATATATATGTGTACATATATATATATATATATATATATATATATATATATATATATATCTTCTGAGATATGATAACATGTTTTGAGAAATATTGAGTAATTGTGAAATAAGATATGTATATGATAGTATAAGATGAGATGAATCATGAACTGAGAAAATATTATTCAAATGATGAAATGTGTTGAGAATATTGATATTGAAATGTGAATATGTGAAATGAAAATATTGCAATGTTAATTAAGCAATATGAAAATGAGAAATGTGAATATAAGAAATATGATTATGAAAAATGTGAATATTTGAAATGAAAATATTGCAATGTTAATTCTGTAATATGGAAATGAGAAATATGATTATGGGTTGTGAGTATGTGAAATGTGAATATTGCACCGTTAATTCCGCAATATGAATATTAAATTATGAGAAATGAAATGTGAAATTCCGAAAGGGGAATACAGACATGTGATTGATGAAATGTCAACACCACATAATGATTGTAGGTATGTGGCAGTGATAATGTTGATGGATCGACATGGAAACCCTAATGATGGGTAATGATATTGAGCACGGTACCGTTGCTAGTGGAGTTAGTGCAACCACACGGACACATGGAGCATGTGGCATGACAGTAGACTGAGCTATATAGTAGAGTTGTTGTACCCCCTGAGTCCGGATCAGGGCTTTTGGCTGGCTAGTCGTACTACAGACACGGAATATATGATGATATTTGACCTAACTGGGTCGGCCAACCGTGGTTAGGTCCAGCCTTCGGGCCGCACAACCCTATTCAAGGAGGGAAGCATGATGTTGAAAGATATTCTCAGGGCAGCCATGAGTACAGACATGGATGTATTGGTAACTAATGACACTTATGAGCTTGATATGGAAATGGAAATGAAAAGGAAATGGTAATGGAAATGAAATGAAAATGGAAATGAAATGAGAATAGAAACAAGAAAGAAAATGAAAAATGAAATAGCGTGAGTTAATAAATAATTAAAGTGAAGTAAAACACACTGCCTGAGGGCTTACTAAGTATAGTGAATGCTCTGATAAGTATCCGTTGTAGCTGAACTCGAGTTAATCAGGCTAGGCTACAAAGATATCAGGGCAGAGGGAAGTCACTTGTATGGGCGGGTAGGCTTCCCTATTCTCAAGAACTTCGCTGGTAAACTTAGGTTATAAACGAATGATTTTTGAAAGGGAAGTAAAAGCTTATGAAAGCTTGTATTGTATATATTTATATGATTATGATTGTGAAAATTGTGTATTTTCTTAAAAGATATTTTTAATAGAACTAATATATGTTATGATATAATGAATCTCATACTGCCACACACTGTAAATAATTTATTTCATCTTATTGAGATGTGTCTCACCTAATCATTTTAATATTTGCAAAAACTGAGATAGACCCGATCATAGAGCTCCAAGGTAGAGGGGAGCAGATACCCTGAGTAGTCAGGGTGAGTATTCTGAGCTAGGGATGCTTGATTCCCCTAGAGGTTTTGTAGTAGACTTGTATTTATGGATGGTATAGTACTCTGGTATGTGTATTCGTTGTGGTATGTATGTATATATTTTTGAAATGACTTCTGCTGTTAAGGCTGTGTATGAGTTTGATTATATACCTGGTACCCACTTTCAGGTTGGGTTTGTATTATGGTATCAGTGGTTGATGTGGTTGATATGTGGTGTATGTGTTAATTATATTGGGAAAAAAATGGTATGAAAATCGGGGCGTCACACCATGTCATTGCCACCAGCACTAATCTCTGTGCCTTAAGCACTTCACCGATTCCCACCATCTCTGGGCTTCTCCAGTTAACTTGAACGTCGTATAGAGTACCTTCTGTTCATCTATGCAACATAGAACAGCTAGGATCTTCTCAATCTCCCAAATCCAATCCTCTGCTCGGATCGGGTCTATACTCCCTGCGAAGGCAGGAGGCTTCAGTCGGTTAAACTAATTAATATAACCTCCTAACTTAGTCGTGGGATGGTCCTACCTCCTATCATTCCGCGTAACCTCTGCCATAAACTACTGGGCGAAGTCCCTGAACGCTACTATAGAGTCACTGCCACCCTTATGGGCAGCTCCCTCGCTGCTATTACCTCCAGCATTGGCAGTATTATCCCTAGACTCCATCTTGAAGAGACAATTGAGAAAATTGTTTGAAATCTTAGTACCTTACATATCTGCTACAATTACAATACCACAAGACTTACTTTAATAACTTATCATACCTGATGAGAACATACTCTGCCAGCTTAATACTCTAATTCTAACTCAAGTTCCGCCCCTCCACTCAGAAACAAAACTGTTAATGGATTGCCGAGATTTTATGAACCTGTCGATTGATCCAAAAAAACACAGAAGTCCGCCAATGGATTTTAGTCTCCAGGCATACAAAGCAAAACTCAAAATTCCTATTCTACCCATTCCTATCTTCCTATACTCTGGTATGATTTCCTATCCTTGTCTAACCAAGTCTACAAAACCTAACAACCTGGATCTGATACCAACTGTAACGCCCTGACTCGCCACGTGGGCTCAAAGTGCTAGAAAATATAACAGAAAACAAAATATTCTCCGATACCATTTACAAAAGGGTTCGACCCCGAAGAGTTCATGGTTGCCCTATCCATAAACAACATTCAATACAGCAGCAGAAAATTTTAAATCTCTAAAATACCATACTAGAGTTCTAAGTCATTACTATTACATAAATACTTCCAATGTTTCTATTACAATCCCAAAAGATAACCTGACCATAGTCTAGTACTTACACGAGTACTTACAAAAAGAACTCCCAAAACACTACGCTCCATAACGCACTAGAATGCTAGGTCCGATTTTCTACGGGACCTGAAACAAGATTTGTATATTGGGGTGAGACACTTCTCAGTAAGGTGGATCAGATTACATCAGTGTGTGATCATATGAGTTTATTCCAATAGAAAACAATAATAAGTTTAACTGAAATGAATTATGCATTTAAAACATTCTCAATCCTGTAATATAGAAGATATATATATAATTCTTGCAAAAGATAATGTGGCTCATTACAAGAAAGAGTTCTAGGGTTGGGGTAGGATATAGGCCTATACACTATAAAATCCCTTGGCTCAGTACTCAAAGCTGTAACTTCGCCCATTTTGTTTTTAAATCATGTATATGCATATCAAACTCCTCCCTACCTTGGAACACCACATAAACACCATTTACTTCCCCCATGGTATAGGTTGTGCTTTCCGTAGACCCAATCTAGCTCTGGCGGCCCGCCAGTCTAATCACTTCAATGTTACAAGTCCACTTTGGTCATTCCCACCCTGGATCAAACACTAGAGCCAGTGACCAATCGACTTTTCAGATACCCACCCTTACTAATAAAGCGTGGTTGCACTGCATCACCCACTAACAACGGTACCGTGCTCTCATAGTATCCAGTTCCTTAGGTGGTTCATACATCATATATAAAATTTATAACGAAAGAACAGTAACCTGTTTTCATTCCATAAAGCATTTAAGTAATTCCAGTATTTTTCACAAACTCATTCATTCATCGACATTACCAGGCATTCACAGCCCTTGGTATTAAACCGGCATCTCATTTTCCACAATTCCTGAAAACAATTTGGAGCTCCAGTTCCCATATCTCATACAGATATTTCACCAATTCAGTTCATTCTCATTTACCATCTCATGTCACACTCATTTGATTAAATATGCTATAATATAATAAATGGTGTGAAAAATATCATTTAATTTAAAAACAAGGGTTCAAGCATCTCCAACCTTTAATATAATAAGAATATATAAGTTTAAACAAAAATGGAGACCATATCCCAAAACCCTAATTTTCCCAAAACCATAAAATACAGTTAACCGGTTCAGATTTCAAAAGTAACTAATGTAAGACAAATCCCCTTGCCTAGCTTACAAGAAAACCCACTGAAAACCCTAAACTCCACATCCTACGGCGTTTGCAGTTCAAAATCTTGAAACCACAATTTTCCCAAATAAATCAACTCAAACTCTAGATCAACAACCATTAATCATTTCCTAAGCCTTCCTATAGTTCATAACAACTATAAAGCCTTAAAAACCTACTTACCCTAATTTTGGAATAACGCCCAAAATGCTTAGATCAAAAATCTACTCCGCTAGACTTGTAGAGAATCTCCCCTAGACCTTCGTAGTAACTTTCGATTGTCGAATCTATCAAAGAGCGAGACGACAAATCGTAGTGAGAGAGAGTGTCGGCGCAGGTTGGAGAGAGAGAGAGAGAGAGAGAGAGAGAGAGAGAGAGAGAGAGAGAGAGAGAGAGAGAGATAAAGAGAGAAAATATGTTTCTTAATGAAGAAGCAAACAAAATTTATATTTATAGAGCCTTTGACCCGGTCAAATTCGTCCATGAATGGCGCCTTCGTCAACGAACCACTAAAGGTCGTTCATCGACGAAAGAAGGACCTTGTCGATGAACCCTAGACCTGATATTTTTTAGATGTTTTGGATCTCTTCGTAGACGAAACTCTGAAATTCAGCAACAAACCACTTAAGGGTCTTCATCGACGAACACAAGGGACTCGTCAATGAAGCCTACTAAAATCCCTTTTTATTTTCCCTTTTCCTTCTTTTCTTATTTATTTCTTTATTTTTAGGATTTGGATCTCTACAGTAAATGTTAGGATGGTGTCTATCCAATGCCGATGGCTTCTCTTGCTACCAAGTCTTCTATTTTAACACTTGTTGGTAAATGAACAATATCTAACACTTAGCATAGACGACTTGGGCATCCATCAAATAAAATTGTTGATTTTGTTATTCGTACATTTTCTCTTCCATTTGTAGTGTCTCGTACCTCTTCACCATCTCTTTGTAATGCTTGTCAATGCAATAAAAACCATAAATCGTCTTTTTCCTCTCCTTCTCTTGTTAGCACTCATCCTCTTGGATATATCTATACAGATCTTTGGGGGCCTACGTTTTCCACTTCACTTGATGGATTTCATTTTTATGCCCTATTTGTTGATCATTTTACCAAGTATTGTTGGTTGTTTCCCATCCGTCAAAAAAGCGATGTTCGCTCCATTTTCTATCAATTAAAAGGGCTACTTCAAAAACAATTTGGTTTTCAAATCAAGCACTTGTACTATGATAATGGGGGGAAATATCATGCTCTTCCCCAATTTCTTTCTTCTAACTCCATTAGTTGGCTAACCACCGCTCTTCATACACCTCAACAGAATGGTACGAGTGAACTTCGGCATCGTCACATTATCAAAATAGGCATCGCTCTATTGAGTCAGGCGAGTCTTCCTCCATTTTTTTGGTCCTATGCATTTCAGGCAGTGGGTTATTTAATAAATCGTATGCCCACTCCTATTTTTAAAAATAAAAGTTCATTTGAATGTTTATTTGATTGTCTCCTCAATTACAAGAAGTTACGAATTTTTGGTTGTCAGTGTTACCCATGGCTAAAACCTTATACCACAAGTAAACTACAACTAAAATCCACACCTTGTCGCTTCCTCGGTTACTCAAGCTCACAAAGTTCCTATAAGTGTATATACCTTGTTACATCTCTCATATAAGTGTCTAGGCATGTGGTATTTGATGAGTATCTTTTTTCCTTTTTCTTCCTCTACCCATGTCACTGTGCCTTCTTTGTCAGTTTCAAGTGCTAACACACAAGATCTTGCCATATCAGCAATGCCTTCCATTGGATGGATACCCTCCTCTCCTACGACTGTGATGGACAACACTCCTGCAGCTTCAACTTCCCTTTCATAGCCATCATCTTCCCCTACACAATCTTAGCCAGCAATAATACCACGACCCGCTATACCTACATCTCCGAACCAATCCACCTGTACTCATGCTATGACTACCTAGTCTATGAATAATATTCATAAACCCAAACATCTTTACCTCACCACAAAACATCCTCTTCCTTAACTTGTAGAGCACACATATGTGTCTCAGATCCTAAAGGATCGCAAGTGGCGGCATGCTATGTCAGAGGAGTTCACTACTTTGGTTAAACATGGCACATGGGAGCTCGTTCCACTACGCTCCACCATCAAACCCGTTCGATGCAAATGGGTTTTCTGAATCAAACAAAATCTTAATGGTAGTATTTCTCACTATAAAGCAAGGTTGGTGGCCAAAATATTTCATCAATGGAATGGTTTTGATTATAATGAGACATTTAGCCCTGTTGTGAAACTATTTGAGCTGTCCTTTACATTGCTGTTCAGAAAAATTAGCCACTTCAACAGCAGGATGTTAATAATGCAATTCTGCATGGCCAACTTCAGGATGATGTATTCATGGTTTCAACCTCCAGGTTTTGTTGATCCTAATCTACCTTTTCATGTTTGCATGTTTGTATATCTTGAAACAAGCACCTCGTGCTTAGTATCAATAACTGAGCACTTGTCTTCTTCAATTAGGATTTCAGCAGTCCAAATCCAACTCCTCTTTGTTTATCTACAATTGTGATGGTGTTACACTCTACTCTCTAGTATATGTGGATGATCTCTTACTTATTATAAGTAATTCTATTGCTATTTCTAAAGTTGTTCATCGGCTTGGTCATCGTTTTTCTCTAAAGGATCTTGGTCCCATAAATTATTTTCTTGGTGTCGAGGTAATTTTAGTTAACCATAAGCTATTCCTCTCCCAACAAAAATATATTCAGGATCCATTTTCTTTACCAAGATGGATGGTGCTAAAGTAGTGATGACTCCACTTGCCACAAAGGATCTTCTTCAGCTTTATGATGGCTCTTCTCCTGCTGATTCGACTAAGTACCGTCAAGTTATAGGATCTCTCCAATATCTCTCTCTTACACAGCCCAACTTTGCCTTTCCGTTCAATAAGTTGGCTCAGTTCATACATAAATTGTCTCAGCTTCATTGTACTGCCGCCAAAATGCATTCTGCATTACTTGAAGGGCAGTTTTAATCATGGCATTCTCCTTAAGCGCATAGGGAATCTCACTCTTCAAGGGTTCTCTAATGCCAATTAGGCAGGTGATAAGGATACAAGATCCTCCAACTCTGCCTATCTTATTTTTCTGGGTGATTGCCCCATTTCCTGGACCATGCGAAAGTTGCGTGTTATGGCTCTTTCCTTCACCGAGGCGAAATATCATGCTCTTGCTTTAGCCACCTCCGAGTTTGTTTGGATTCGCTCTTTGTTTCATGAACTCGGTATTCTAATTGCTAAGCCCCCACATTTATTTTGTGATAATATTGGTGCTACTCAATTAAGTCGCTACTCAATTAAGTCTTAATCCTGTAATGCATTTGAGGACTAAACATGTTGCTATTTATCTTCATTTTGTTCGTGATCTAGTCACCAAAGGAATGTAGCAAGTATCTCATGTTAGCACACACGACCAGCTTGCAGACCTCCTGACTCAAGCTCTATTATGTCAGAAATTTCAAACTTTGTGTACCAAGATCGGCTTATCTGATGGCACGCCTATCTTGACGAGGCGTATAAAGGAAATCATGTAGTTTACCATAAAATCGTCTACGGTTATTGCATTGCCCATCGACAGTTTCAGACAAAAATATTTCCAAAAGGAAACTGTCGACAGTTTTGCTCAGTGTTAAAATAGTCGCAAATTTCCTATTTGAATATTGGCTGAAATCCGATAGCCTAGGATTCTTATCTTGTATTATTTGAATATTTGTTCATATCTGATAGTTTAGGATCTTCTTATTATGGTATTTAAATACTTTTGAATTTGTAACAACCATACTCTGTACAAGTCCTATATATAGAACATCTTCATATCAATGAAGGTAATTCTGCAAATTCTATCATTACTACGTCATCATATAAATCAAAAAAAAATATATATATCCAATCAATAAGTTGAATACTTATTTTATTTTTTTCTTGCTTAAGTAGTGGGTTGATGACTTGGAAGAAGCTTACAAAATAGATCTCGAGTGTACCATCCCTACAACATTGTCTATAAAAATTATACTCTAAATTTCAAACATAAAAATGGAATAAAACCAAACAAAATATAATTGAATTTGTCACCTAATTTATTCAAACTTACAAGTCAAATTTTTATTTTATTACATTCGTACTTCATTACATTTAGGGGGTGTAAGTGAGTCGAGCTTATTCACGAGCTACTCAAATTCAACGTGCTACTAACTTAATTCGATTTGATTTTAGTTCTAGTTACTTAAGTATTTTAATGAGTTGAGTTTGAACTCAGTAATAGTACTTGAGTTGAGTTTCGAGCCTAATCGAATTTTTTAACTTTATTAATTTTACATTATATATGTCATGTAATATATATTTTATAAATATATTTGATATTATATATACATTACATATCTTTATATATTACTTAATATTAATTTATAATTGAATCTAGTTTAATTGAGTTGAACTTGAGATCCATAAACTTATAGTTGAATCCAATCGATTTTAACAATTATGAAGTCAATCGACTTTGAGTTAAATTTTGAGTTTAAAATTTTTTTATTATATCGAATTTGAGTATTTTACTCTATCAAATCGACTCAACTCAACTCAAATACAACCCTAATTTTTTACACTCTGTGAACCAAACATTATATAATTTGCTTATGCACCATTGGAGGAACAGACTAAAAATGTGTGAGTGCCCGCATATATATATGTAAAGGGTGCTTGAGTTTTTTTAAATATGTGACTGAGACTAGTGGTTCCTTACCCTAGGATTAGTCTAAAGACTAATCAAATGAATAGTAGTTAGGTCTTCTAACCACACCTAGGTAAATAATATGTTAGTTGCGACTCCATTTAAATTTTCAAAATTTATAACATCTCGACAGTCTCGGGGCACATTCTACCCGCTAGGGACACGTCACAACATATGGGATTTTGAAATCAAGAGTTTTTACTTAATTTGTGTATAACAGAGACAATTTTATCCTTGTCAATGTCAATACATGTTCCATTATCTTAAATAAAAAGAAAAGAAAAGAAAGAGTCCTCCTTTACCAATTTAAGGATGAAATTGAGAGCAACCATATCTCCATGCACCAAAAGGATGAAAAAGTTGTGCATTACTAGATAGTAACGACCTTCAATTACACAATCAATCTCAATTAAAATACATTACAATTAATAAGTGTCACCTCTAAAAGCTTTAGGCCACTTATTTTCTTTTCCTCTTTCTCTCCATATATACACCAAAATTTTCTTCAAATAAAACTTCTTTTTGAAAATATAAAAAAGTCAATCCCATTTTTGCTAATTTTGTTATATAAAACTATAAATACCCAAAATTATTAATAATTTGCATTCATCACATTGGTGAGATAGAATCCTTAGGCACAATTAAAAACTCATGAATTTATCTTTTTTAATTTGCAATCTAATTTTTCAGTATAAGATTTGCTCTGCTTTTCTCTTAAAACATTGTAATATAATCATTCTACTTTTATGTTTTTTCAACCTTTTGTGTGTTTTGCACGTTGCAACAATGATTAACGTGTATATGAAAATGTTACTAAATTTTTGATAAGCAACTTCACACAATATTATTCATTTCCTCATATCACTTGACAAAAGCTTTTCTTCCAAAGTTAATTGAAGACTTTTTAAAAAAGCCCACCCACATGATGCTTAATTACTGCATTAATTTCAATTAATCTTCATTCATTACATGGATGACAATAAAATCCTTACGCACAATTAAACTCCTGAATCCATCCTTTTTGATTCACAATCTAATTTTTTAATATAAGATACACTCTATTTTCTCTTAAAATAAAGTAATATAATCGTTCCATTTTTACCCTCTTTCATATTTTGCACGCTATAACAATTATTAACCTATAAATAAAAATATTTACTTTCAATAAGCAAGTTCACATGATATTCATTTCTTCGTATTACTTGGCACAAGCTTTCCTTACAAAGTTAAATGAACGAAAGAACTTTAAAAAATGAAAGGCCATACAAATGATGCTTAATTATTACATTAATTCCAATTAAGCCTACAAGTCAAGCCTATTACTAAAGCAGATACATGCTTAAGACTGGTTGTTTAAATTTGTCAAACTAATGCTATCAATTGACGATTAATACGGCGTCGTCTATGCCAGGTGAACATGCATAAAGTTTGGAATCAATTATTTAAAGAACTTGTCAATTGTCAACATGCAAAAAGCTACAATTGAACTATAGTAGTACTACCAGAGTGCCCGACCACAAATTTTGCTCCCTTAATTTAGATGTCTCATCAACTTTGAGAGTATTTGTTGAAGTATGTGGCTCATATAGAGTGGAACACATGTACAGAAAAAGTAGGCTGAAGAAAATAAGGAAGTTGGTCTAAAGAAAAATCGTCAACGGTTTTCCATAGGTACATCAACGGATTCTTCTAGTGAAGAAAATCATCGATGGTTTGATGAAACTGTCGATGGTTTTGTTCGGCATCAAATTGTTTTTTATTGGTAGGGACGATTAATAGGTTGGGTGTGCGGGGGCAACACCCCCGTGGTACGGTACAAGGGTTGTAACGACCTCAAAATCCTTAACATAAAATGTAACATAATAAATGAAAAAGTCGACCCGAACCCGTGGGTAACGGGGACACCTGTCAATCACAGCGGAAACCTAAGCAGCAGCAAGCATAAAATCTAAATCATCCATCCTTAAAGTATAATACCAGAGTTTACTACAACATCATATAACTGTATTTATATACATCCTCATATACATCAAAATAACTCTAGGATCAAACACAAAATAATTCTGACCCTAGTACAAAATTTTACCCTCCTAACGGGGTAATATCACTAACTCAATGGCGACCACGACCCGCCGATCACTCAGGGTCTCCTAAAAAATTAATTAATGTTGGGGGTGAGAAACATCTCAGTAAGGGAAAATAAACTAAATACAGATATATGGTAACATGAATATTTAATGCAATTATATAAATACAGTATATTTCATATATCTGTAAACATTCATCATAATATACTGAATTCTCATATACTTTCATATTTATTAATAAAGCATAACATACATTAAACATCTGTTATAACTGATAATACTGAATACATACTCAAGATGAATAGCTAGTTGATGTCATGTATTACCCCCCATGACGGGTTGTGCAGCCCAAAGGCGGGATCCGACATTAGCTAGCCGACCACTGCCGAATCAAATATGTCTATAATTACGATGGGCCCGCCACACCCTGGTCCAGACTGCCAGGTGGGCGTCCACACTCTACTAAAAGCCACATCGACTATCCATCTCCCACCCCCTCGTGAAGTGGTTAGCACTAATCTGAACATAGATATATGATCTATATAGCTACGGTACCGAGCTCCTAAATTGAACTAAACTAACATCCAGGTTCTGATAACATATAGTACATGATTATATAGCATCTTTTATAATTACGGCCTCGTGCCGAACATATCATAATTACGGCCTCGTGCCGAACAATCATACATATCGTTCTGAAATTAAATCAATTGTCATGCATTTCAAAATCATCATAATATATTGTACTCTTTTATAATTTCAAAAAACTTATTTCATTCGTATCATCGTCGTATCATGATATTCTTCCATGGAAAATAATATTCATGCCACACATTTGTTATATAAAACCATACATTATATTCTAAAAATCATAATTTCTGGCATCTCATACATATATATATATATATATATATATATATATATATATGTTTCATCACATTAGCAGTATTTTTCTCAAACGTGCATTTATTCTATAATATTCAAATATCGTAAATACTTTCAAAAAATCAAGTTACTCATAAATAATAATAATTTGCGTGAAAAGTAATTGCTTTAGTTTATTCCCTTACCTGGCTACTGAGAAAGCCACTAAAATATCCTAGCCTAACACTCGTAGGATTTCCTGATCAAGACCTTGAAAATGAAAATTCTCAGTACTAAACTTTAGTATTTCTACATGTACATCATTTCCTAAAACTACCATAAGATCAAATTCGGCTTAAAAAGTCTTACCTCAACTTAGAGATGATTTCCAACTTACTTTCACCAACGATCTGCTTTGTCAGATTTGGAGAGAACTTTTCCAGGAGCGTCATGGTGACTTCAGATTGTCGATCCGGTGTAAATTTGGCCCAAAATCAATGTGTGTGTGTGTGTGTGTGTGTGTGTGTGAGAGAGAGAGAGAGAGAGAGAGAGAGAGAGAACCGAAGGGGAAAGAGAAAAATGAAAGATGGCTTAACTGTGAAGTAAAATCCAGATTTTTCAATATTTATAGAACTAGATTTGTCGACGAGCCACGTCATTCGTCAACGAATCCTTTAATAATTTCGTCGACAAAATTCAGTCTTCGTCGATGAATTCTCTTAAACCCTTGTCGACGAATCCCCTGTATTCGTCGACGAAACCCTAATGATTCCCCTCGATTATTCCTTCTAAAGTGCAATGTCGTCGACGAACGCTAGTCAACTTGCTCCTTTTGTTACTGTTTCCATTTCCCTTCCTCTTTATTATTTAAATTCCATTTTTATTCGGGTGTCACAAGGGTATTTGAGAAATTTTTCTTCCTTTGTATGGCCAAGGTTAGTATAAATACATATGATGTAACCCTATATTTTGATGATAGTGAATTTCAGACGCCATTCGCTCCCGTGTAGGCATACTGTCAAACCATGTTAAATCTGTGTGTTTCTTGTTGTCCCTATCTTTGTGTTTTTTCTGTATTATTCATTGTAATTTCTCCGCTACACATTTTCACAACAAGTAGTATCAGAGCATAGGTCACGATGGCTGGGATTTTTTTACAAAGCTCGACATGGTCAAGTTTGACGGATTTGGAACTTTCATATTATGGCAGAGGAGGGTGAAGGATTTGTTATTGTAGCAGGGCATGGTGAAGGCATTATACGGAAAGTAGCTAGAAGGCATGGACGATATTAATTAGAAGGAACTAGAAACGAAGGCTATAACAACTATATTAGACTTTGTCTAATTGATGACACGATGCATCATATCATAAAAAAAGAATCATCAGCGGAAGTTTGGTTGAAACTGGAAAGTCGGTATATGTCCAAGTCGCTGACGAACAAGTTTTATCTTAAGCAGAAACTGTATGGTCTTAAGATGTCAGAGGCTTCAGATATGAACCAGCACATCAACGTGTTCAATAAGATTATCATTGATTTGAAGCGAGTTGATGTGAAGTTCAAAGACGAAGACAAGGTGTTCATGTTACTGAATTCCCTACCTGCCTCTCCTACATATGAAATTTTGGTTACAACTACGATGTGGGGAAAAGAAACTCTCGAATTGGAGGAGATCACAAGTACTTAATTAGGTTTTCGTTAGAAGAATAAATCCAATGATGAGAATTTACATGGTGAAGGTCTTTTGGTGAGGGGTGACCAGGAATGTGGGAGAAACAAGTTCCGA
Source organism: Malania oleifera (assembly GCF_029873635.1). Lineage (NCBI taxonomy): Eukaryota > Viridiplantae > Streptophyta > Magnoliopsida > Santalales > Ximeniaceae > Malania > Malania oleifera. The sequence goes on along the minus strand of NC_080424.1, from coordinate 101,815,884 downwards.
AATACATTGAGTAACAATAAATATAGGTCTAAATATAGGAAGAGGAAGGACATACAGTGTTTTCAATGCGGGAAAAAAAGGGTACATAAAAACGATATCTTCCAAAGAAAAGGAAGGGGAATGCAGAGAATAAAGACAGTCCATCAAAGTCTACGAATGTAGTGGAAGAAGAAGACTCAGAGAGCAGTGACAAGGATATGCTTTCTATTTCAACCAGTTCAGATCATCTCACAGATTCTTGGATTCTAGATTCGGCATGCTCCTATCACATGACACCTAATGAAGATTGGTTTGACACCTACAGGTTAGTAAATTCTAGTTCTGTTTTGATGGGTAATGATACATCATGCAAAGTTGTTGGAATACGGAATATTAGAATTAAAATGTTTTATGGTCTTGTTAGAACGTTGTGTGATGTTAGACATATACTGGATTTAAGGAAGAATTTGATTTCATTGGATACTTTAGATTGTAATGGGTTTATTACAAGTTTGCAAGTGGAGTAATTAAGATGAGTAAAGGTGCCTTAACAGTGATGAAGGGGCAGAAATTAGCAGGAAATATCTACACCCTGCTAGGTACCACAGTTGTAGGTGGAGGTGCAACTGTAGAGTTTGAGTTAGATAGTACAGTCTTGTGGCATATGCAATTAAGTCATATGGGTGAGCGTGGGATGGTGGAGTTTCATAATCGAAATCTATTAAAGGGTGTCAAAACATGCAAGCTTAATTTCTGTAGGTATTGTGTTCTTAGGAAACAAATAAGGTGCAGTTCTAGATAGTCACACACAAAACGAAGGGAATTCAAAAATGTTTGTCATGTTCAAGTTGTGTAAAGTTGAAGTAGAAAAGTAGATAAGGAGGAAAATCAAATGCCTCAGGCCCGATAATGGTACTAAGTACACAGATTCAAAGTTCATAGAGTTGTGTAAGCAACATGGGATTAAGAGACACTTCACAGTACGCAAGACACCACAATAGAATGGTGTAGTGAAAAGGATGAACATAACAATAGCTGAAAGAGCTCAGTATCTCAGGTTGAATGCAGAACTTGCAAAGAACTTCTGGGCAAAAGCAATGAATATGACATGTTTCTTGATTAACAGGTCACCTAGAACAGCACTAGATGAGAAAGTAGCAAAGGAGGGCAGACAAACAGCGCGGTAAACTACTATGGTTTAATAGTGTTTGGATGTCCAGCCTACGTGCATGTTTCTAGTGAGGAGATATCAAAACTTGATGCAAAGTCTAGACAGTGTATCTTTCTGGGGTATCAAGAAGGGGTTAAAAGCTTCAAGCTCTAGGATCTGAAGGCAAACAAGATTGTGATTAGTAAAGATGTGATTTTTTATGAGAAATTTATGTTGCAGCATACTCAGTAAGAAGAGAAATAGGTGCCAAAAAATTGCAGCAACAATGAGCATGTGGTGTAGGTGGAGTTAAAGACTCATACTAGAGAAGACAATGTTCAGAATGCATGGAGTTCTAGCTCAAAAGATCAGTAGTGTCACACCTCGAAACCCGCCAAGTGGGGCCCGAGGTGTGATAAGACCAATCATTGTCTCTGCTACTATTCACGCTGAAAATGGATCGAGGGTCTCTTTATAATATAGCCTTCATTGACGAGTTTAAAAGGTTCGTCAACGAAGCCAAGAAGAACATTCGTCGATGAGAACATCGTGTTCATCAATGAAGCATCTAAAAACCTGAATTTTCCCTACTCTTGGTAATTCCTTGTTGACGAGACACATGTATTCATCGACAAGACCAAGAAGGACATTCGTAGACGAGGAAAACAAGTTTGTTGACGAGTCCCTGCTTAATGCCATTTTTAAATTTCTTTTCTCTTCATTTATTTCCCTTTTTTCTTTTATTTATTTTTCTTTTATTCTCTAGGCTCAGGTTATTACATTCTCTCCCCTTACAATATTTCGTCCTCAATATTCGTTAATCAATATATATTCTAACACACATTTCGCACATTTCAATCTATTCTAGCATGTGACCAATTGCATCACTCATAATCAAATGAAACTTATTATTTACTTCAAAAATAAACACGTTACTTGCACCTCTAGCAGTGTCAATTCCAACTGGGAAGTGTGTGGACACGCACAGGTCCGCCACGTGGCACCGAATTATTTTCCCGATTCTGATCTGGAGCAAGTGCGTTGCTCGGTGGTCCCTAGTTTTGACCCAGCGGCTCATGGCAATCTTGAGCTATGTGACCATACTTGCCACACTGGTAACATATAAGACCCCTACCCCAGCATCCCCAATGCCTCTTATTACACCTCATACAATAAGAGGGTATTAAATTACCCCGATGGCTTTGATCACTCCTAACTGGCCTCTGACCCCCATTATCTCTGTATCCCCTCCATGGACCCTGTCTGACATTAGCATGGGAGCTGGGAGACATGGGTCTCTTCCTCTGCTCTAACATCCCTACACCTCCCTGCAGGCTCAACTCTACAACGGTGGTTTTATCCACCAATTTTGAAAAACTCTGTATTGGTAAGCATGCCACATGAACCTAGAAAGGAGTGAAGCGAGAAAGCTCCATGAACCTAGAAGCATACTGCTGCACAGTGAGATGCTCATGCGTCAAATTGAAGAATTCCTTCGCCTTCACATTCCTTGTGGTGGCATGAAAATATTGGTCTTAGAAGACCTCCTTGAAACACTTCCATGTCATAACAGTAGGTACTGCCTACTGCTCTTCCAACAGCTTCACTGCCTGCCACCACCGCTCAGCCTCTCCTGTCAGTTTGAAAGTGATGAAGAGAACCTTCTATTTCTCAGTGCAATCCAGTACTGTCAATAACTTCTCCATCTCCTGCACCCAATTCTCAGCTACGATTGGGTCAGCACCTCCCGCAAAAGAAAAGGGTTTCAGGTGGATAAATTGATTGATTGAACAACCTTGGTTCACTGACAGGTAGCTTGATCCCTCAGGGTCCTGCCTCATCTCTTCCTTGATCTGTCGGGCTATACCTCGTAGCAATCGGGAGGTTTCAATATCATCTCTGCTGGAAACCCCCATCTCGTTCTCCCCTCCAGCATCTACGCCTTTACCTCTGGGATCCATCCTGAAGATATGATAGAGGCAAGTCTAAAATCTCCACATCTTAACATAACTGGCACAATTATTAAACAAGAAACCAGATTAATATTCAAATCCTCCATTAAACATCCAACATCCAATTAACCACAATCATTTCAACCTTCAAGTTCTAATTCCAAGTTTCAGTCTCTGTGCTTGGAAACATCACTGTCGATGGATTTACTGTGGTTTTCTGAAACCATCGACTAATTTAGAAAATCACAGAAGTTTGTTAAGGGATTTTTGCCTCCAAGCTACAAAACAAAACTCAAATTCCTATCAATGCCTTACTCCACACGTTTTTTTACCCTCATCCTAACTCAAACCTATACTTTGGTATTGATCCTTCTAAAGACTGCAAAATCTATAACCTAAAGCTCTAATACCACTTTGTCACGCCTTGAAACCCACCAGGTGGGGCCTAGGGTGTGATGAGACCAATCACCGTCTCTGATACCATTCACGCTGAGATGTGTGGTTGCACTATCTATATTGTATTAGCTACGGTACCGTACTCTGTTTTCTATTTTGGTCCATCAGGGTTCTGATACTGTATAATAATATTTCCATAAATTACTGTTTTACCATGATTCTATGATAACTGTAATGCCATGATTCTGTAATAACTGTAAAATTATGGTTCTATAAAATCTGTAATTTCATGGTTTTGTAAAAGTTGTAATATCATGGTTATGTAAAAGTTATAATATCATGGTTCTGTAAAAGCTGTAATATCATGGTTCTGTAAAAGCTGTTTAAAATTCTGAATTAAAACTCTATACTAAAACTAATATTTCTCATGCCACACAATTTGGGGTAATACTCAGAATACTATAATCTGTATGAGAAAACTGTATTTTACTATTATATAGGAAAATCATATTCTCTACTATATGGAAATAATAATATATATCATCTGTAGGGTTTTTTTAAAACCCAAATTTCTGAATTTTTTCCAAATGTACATAACATGTGAAAAGTCATAAATTTCCATACTCATAAATTCCTATCCTGTAATATTCAGAAAATCATATATGAATTTTTCATGATTAAATACTATACTTTAACCGATAGAATTTTTAAAACTAACTGGCATAACTTATTCCCCTTACCTACTTACTAAAAGGGTGTTTACTACTGTAAAGACCCGGAAATTTAAAAAGTTTAAAATAATTTAAAATATATATATAAATAAAATAATAGATAAATAAATAAAAGGAATGACGTGGGAAAATAAAAAAATTTAAAATTAAAGAAATTAAATTAAATTAAGATAAATTAAATAATTAAATAATTAAATAATTAGTTATTAAATTAAATATTTTTACATTGGATTTAAAAAAAATTAATTGAAATAAGAGAAATATATATATACACTTATGTAGTAGGTTAATATAATATATATATATATATATATATATATATATATATATATATATATGTAAAGTATCTGACAGAAGAAAAGTAAAAGAAGAAGAAAGAAGAAGGAAGAAGAAGGCAGGAGATGTACGCACCCCCCCCCTGCCCCCCTCTGAAAAATATTCTTGAGGCCAGCGACTTCGTCTCCGTCTCTCTTCTTTTCTTTCAATTACTCGACGAGTTTGCGACGGATCGAGAAACAGAAGGTGCTGTTGAAATCCTGGTTCCCCTGCCGACATTTCTATTGGAGCAAATTTTTCATGGGAACAGCTTAGGTACTGCTCCTGGGGAAAGGTAATTTTTCTCCAATTTCTCAATTTCTGGTTAAATCTGCTATTGAATCGACGATCAGACACCACCACTGGGTCTTAGTCATTGTTGTCGTCACTTTGACGTAGATAAATTTTCAATTGGGGTTTTCTAGGCCCTACTCCAAAACGAGAGTGGGATTTGGGAAATTTGGCAATTTAACTAAATTGAAGGGTATATTTATTTATTTAGGAATTATAGGTCTAGGAAATATTTAAATAATATTTTATTCAAGAATAATTTATTGGAGTTAGGAATTTTTTTATTCAAGGTTCGGGTGAGCGCCGCAGGTATTTTTCGGAGTCCCTATTGGCATAGTTCAAGAAATCAGGTAAGGGAAAAAATATATATTAAATCAGAATTTTTATGAATTTAATGGAAAAATAAATTGTGTTATATGTACGTGTATATGTTTCGGTATAGGTAAAATGCCAGCCATTTAAATTATATTTTCTTCGAGTTTAGGGTTGTTTATTAGATATGTATATGCGAAAATGAACTGATGAAAGTGAGAAATATTTTTAGGATAATTAAGTAAGAAATGAAAGGTATTTTTAGTATATAAACATTAAATGTTGGTTAGCTTATTTTACAGGCAATGTATGAATTTTACTGTTAAATTGTGTGGCATGAGATTCTGTGCAAATATATGTTAAATGTATGAGATGCAGGTTAAGTAAGTAAACCAATGAAAATAAAATATGATATGGACAATATTTCCTGTGTATGTTAAATGCAACCATGTAAATGTAAGACAACTGAAAGACAGTCATGTTAGCAGATCTAGCACATTTCTGTGTAGACTAACTGATGACAGCTAAAAGGAGCTGTGTTAGCAAATCTAGCACGTTTCTACGTAGACTAACTGATGATGGCTAAAGACCAGCTGTAGTACGAAATAATGAAATGAAATGTTATGCAATGAAATGACGATGAAAAGGCAATGAAATGAAATGACAAAGGTAAATGATGTAAATGGGAAAGAGTCACTTAAAGTGAAACGAATGCAAAGTTAAGTTATGAACAGGAATGAATGTGCATGAATGTATAATGACAGAAAAGAATGATGTATTATGATATTAGAAGTATGTATGTACGTAGAACATGTACGATTGGGCGAGGCGTACCTTTCGCCTGAGGGCTTGCTGAGTAAGGCGAGTGCACTGGTAGTTACAGATGTGGCAGTAGCCGCATAACGTATTAGGGCAAAGAGAACCTACTTGTATGGGCGAGTAGATTTCCCTATCCTTAGGGCCTTTGCCGGTAAACTTTTGTATGAACTGTGTGAGTACGAGATCTATTTATCACTTTAGGGCTTACTGCGTAAGGTGAGTGCCCTGGTATGCTTTAGTTATGACCTTTGGGTTGCCAAATGTATCAGAGCAGAGGGGTGCTACTTGTATGGGCGGGTAATCACCCCTATCCTTAGGTAATCTTGTGGGTTAAACATTTGCATGTGTTTAATTAGGTTCAGGGAATGATTTCGAAAATTATGTTGAGGATTTTCAAATGTTAAATATTATGTTATATATAAACTCATGTTGGCCACACACTGCTTTAATATATGATTTCTTCCCTTACTGAGATGTGTCTCACCCAAATATGAATGTATCTTTTTTTTTCAGGATTTCCTCGAGATCGAGTTTTGAGAGCTCAAGGTTTTTATAGCGTTATTAGGGAATATAAAAAGTAAATGGTATATTTCTATGTTAATTTTGAGATGTACAAAATTTATGTTTTACGTCCTTATATTTTAAGTCTATGGAGAAAAGAAAGTTTGTGAACATACTGAATTATTTTGGGAGTTATGTAGATTTATGGAAATGCAGGTGTTGGATGATTTAATATGGATTATAGCTAGAATTAGTAAACTTTGGTATTATGTTATATGGAGATTATGATCATGTTTTTCCGCTGCGTATGTTTTGGAATATGATTTATGAGGATATGATCAGGTATAACGCACCGGACCCGGGTTTTAGGGTTCGGGGCGTTTCAACTACGATCTCTATACCCGCGCCTGAGGCATTCAAAACTCAAAACCTTGAAATCATATATCCTAGTTCAATCTACTCAACCCCAGAATGATAATCATTTAAACATCCCCAAGCCTAAACACTCTATTTAATCAATTAAATTCCAAGCATTTAACATGTTTATCACCCTTACCTCAACTTTGGAGTGGCGCTCAGGAACCCCAAAACTCAAAACTACTCCGATCAACCTGTTAAGGGTCGCTCCTAGAACCCTGTAGCGAAGTCTGATCATCGAATCAGGCTATAATCAGAGAAAAATCAAAGAGAGAAGGGAGAGGGTTTCTTGGTTTAGAGAGAGAGAGAGGGAGAGATTATTTTTTTTATTTAAATGAAAATGAGCTTGTAGGATCCCTTTTAATTCAGCACTACCAAACAAAACTGTCAATGATTTCCCTAAAACCGTCGACTGTTTGGTTTTTAACCAAACCTATTTTCACCGTTTTACCGTTACTAGGCTGCGATTAAAAAAAACCGTCGATGGTTTTCTAGCCTCTCACCAAACCGTCGACGATTTGGTCTACACCAAACCAAATTTCCTTTTTTTCTTTGTTTTTCTTATTATTTCAATTTTTCAGATCTCTACAAAAGAAAATAAGGAAGCTGGTCTAAAGAAAAATTGTCGACGATTTTCCATAGGTACATCGATGGTTTCTTCCAATGAAGAAAATTGTCGATAATTTGACAAAACCATCGACGATTTTGTTCAGCATCAGATTGTTTTTTATTAGCTGGGACGATTAATAGGTTAGGTGTGCAGAGGCAATGCCCTCGCGGTACGGTACAAGGGTATTTAAGAAATTTTTCTCCCTCTATACAGTTAGGGTTAGTATAAATAAATATGATGCAACCCTACTTTTTGATGATAGTGAATTTTAGCCGCCGCTCGCTCTCGTGGATGTAGACATACTATGGAATTAGTTTAAACTCGTGTATTTATTGTTGTATTTTTTCCATATTATTCACTGTAATTGTTGCACCACACATTTTCACAATAGTATTATATATATATTTATATAGTAATAGTAAAGAGGAGGGGCTTCGAGACAAATCTATGTAGATTACTTTTAGATTAGAATAAATTATCTTTTGGCTAAATTATACTTTGCTTTTTTGTAATTTTATTCCATTTTAATTTAATGTTTCAATTGTCGCATTCAATATAAAAATTTTGATAAATTTTTTGAGAGAGTGGAAATGAAAGGAAAAAAAAAAATAATTTCAATGTATTTTCTTTCCTATTTTTAATACTATTAAAAACTAAAACTTAACCAAATATTTAAAATTAATAATAATAAGATAAATACATGTAAAGTAAACATTTTGCTTTTGTTGATTTAGTACAATTTAAAAAAAAATTTTCGTTCTTGTTCCCTCTAAATATAAGAAAATGTGAATTCCTTAGTATTTTTTTTTCACAATTTTCATGCCCCAAAAACAAAGCCAGAGTTTTGCATGGAGCATATTTAATTTATTTAAAGATGATTTAACTTAAAATAGAACCAAAAAAATTGATTAATTGGTTATATAATGTCACATGACCCATACTATTTATGCAACTCAAAAAAAAATATAAAAAGTAAATCTCATGCTATTGTGTAAATCAAAGTATTGTCTACAATTTTATAAAATTTAAGAAAATTATATATGAATTACATATTTGTGTAATTTGCTCAGTAACAATGATATATAAATAAATTTTTAAAAAAATGTTATGCAAACCTATTTTATAATACTCGCAGCTCTTAATTGTTTCTTATTTTCTTAAAGAAAAACAAATTTATTATTGACTACTTGAAAAAAATAATTATGTTTTACTTGCTTTTATGTTATATATATATATCCATTTTCCTTTCTTTTTGGGGCGTATTTCATAATATTAGAATGTGTGACAAAACATATGGGACAGTTCAAAATAACTCTGCCAAAAATATCTGGAAAATATGGGATAATTTCATTTGGAGCAGCACATAGTTTGAAGGGCTGTTTGTGAGAAAAATTTTTACCCAGATAAAATAAGACAATCGCTTTAAAAGGGTATTACTTTCTTTTTTACTACTTTGGAAATAAAATTTTAGGAATTAATTAAAAAATAAAACACCCAATTTAGGTAGAATTTGAAGTTCACAAACTAATCATCAAATTTGTTACGAGAGTGTTATTACTAGATCCAAGATTTGTCAAATAATCTACACATTGGTTACTTTCTGAAAGGGTCTGTTTGGATCAAACGGGAAGTGTCAATGATAATTTTTGGAAGTACTAGTAGCACTTTCCTTATAATATTCAGGAAGGGTACTTTAATTTTTCCAATGTGTGATTGATGAATCATAGGAAACATAATGGGTCTCATATTGTTATAAAGCCTAAAATCATGCTTGAGCTCAAATTTAAAATCAAGACGGTCACAGAACTATTCAATTCACTTAATATCCTAAGGAATTATTAATATCTTCTAATTAAATCATAGAACAAGTACTTATAATCTATGCTAGTGCACTTAATTTTTTTTATTTTTAAAATTTTGAATGTTACATTTTTCAAATTGCACATTCAACATAGACAAATCTTTGATAAGTGATTGTGCATAAAAATTTTAGAGGCACGTGAGTTTTTTTAGGGTTTTGTGGGTTGTTTAAAAGATGTTGAATATTAATTTATAATTCTTTAAGGGGTATACACATTTAAGAATAATGACCAACTTTAAAATTTGTTGTTGCGAAAATAACAATCATGCAGTGCAACAATCACGATAAATAATACAGAAACACACAGATAAGGAAAGCAATAAACACAACACAAGGATTTAACGTGGTTTGGCAAAATGCCTACATCCACGGGAGCAAGCGGCGGCTGAAATTCAGTATCTATCAAAACCAAGGTTAAAACATTGTATTTATACTAACCCCTATATGTACAAAGGTATTAGAGAATCCCTCAAATACCGCTATATCAATCCATAGAGGATTTGCTCCTATATCCCCAACCTATTGATCTTCCCAATTCAAATTTCAAAAACAACACCGAATAAAACCGTCATCGGTTTCATCAAACCGTCAACAGTTTTCCTTCACTAGATGAAATTGTCGATGTACCTACATCAAACCATCGATGATTTTCTTCCTAATTGACTACTGCAAGAAACAGTCGATGTAACCATCGATGTACTATGCAAATTGTCGACGGTTATTTATCAGAACGGCTTCTTCAGACTAGCTTCCTTATTTTCATCAGCCTTCTTTCTCTGTACATGTGTTCCATTCGATATGAGTCACATACTATAACAATCTCCACCTTGGCGAATATTCATCTCTTAGGAGAAAAGAAAACATAACCTAGAGCTTCGTCTGGGACAATAGGTTAAGACGCCTCCCATCTAACATCAAGAGATATTAATCAAGTTCAAGCAGTGCTTGAACTTGTCTGTGGTAACAAGCTTTGTCAACAAGTCTGTTGCATTCTTAGAAGTGTGAATTTTCTCAAGTTGTAGTTCACTAGTAGAAACCAATTCCACATCTATGTGTTTGGTCCTTGCATGATACACCTGGTTCTTTACCAAATAAATGGCACTCTAACTATCACAATGCAGTTGAACTCCATCTTACTGAATATCTAGCTCTTTGACCAATCCTGTAAGCCACAACGCTTCCTTGGTAGCCTCAGCCACTGGCATATACTCTGAATCAGTAGTAGATAGTGCAACTAGAGACTGAACCATGGACCTCCAACAAATAGGACCCCCCACAAGAGTGAATACATACCCTGTGGTAGACCTCCTGTCATCCAATTTTTCTGTATATTCTACATCCACATATCTCACAACTAAAGGATCACCATGTTGTCTGTCAAACATGATGTCATAATCTATCATACCCCTCAAGTATCTGAAAATCCACTCAAATGCACCCCAGTTCTGTCATCCCAAATTTGATAGAAACTTGCTCACCTTATTGACAACTTGTGCCAAGTTCGATCTTGTACAAAGCATAGCATACATCAAGCACCCCACTACACTAGCATATGAGACCTTTGACATGTCTTGAACTTCATCATCTGTCTTCGGGTACTAAGTGATAGACAATCTAAAATGATTCTCCAAAGGTGTACTCATCGGTTTTACATTATCCATGTTGAACCTCTCTAACGCCCTCTTAACATAGTTATGTTGAGATAACCACAATATCCTGAAAGCTCTGTCCCTATGAATCTCCACCTCAAGAATCTTCTTGGTCACACCTAAATACTTCATGTTAAATTCTTTACTCAACAGAGTTTTCAACTTATTGACCTCACTTATACTTTTCACAGAAATCAACATGTCATCCACATAAAGCAACAGAATAAATGAACCATTATCAAGGCTCTTCAAATAAACACAATGATTATACTCACATCTCCTGTAGCCAATACGGATCATGTAAGAGTCAAATCGCTTGTATCACCGCCTTGGAGACTGCTTCAGCCCGTGAAATAATTTCTCAATTTACAAACAAAGTGTTCATGTTCAGGCTGATGGACCCTTCTAGTTGTACCATGTAAATCAACTCCTCCAAATCACCATGGAGAAACATTGTCTTTACATTTTTCTGCTCCAAATGCATATCAAAATAAGCTACCAGACCCAACACTGCCCTAATGGAAGTGTGTCTAAACACATGAGACAAGATCTCATCATAATCAACCCCTTTCCTCTGTGAGTAACCCTTTGCTATTATACGAGCATTAAGTTTCTCTCCTTCTTTTCCTGATACTGCTTCTTTCTTCTTATACACCCATTTGCCTCCTATCGCTCTCTTCCCCTCTGGAAGCTCCACCAAATCCCACGTCTGGTTCTTGTGTAGAGACTTCATCTCCTCCGCCATAGCACTCATCTATCTAATCTTCTCTTGGTTGTGCACCTCCTCTTGAAAAGTAATAGGATCCTTGCTACTAGTAGTGAGTGCATAAGAAACCAGATCATAAAAGCAATACTTGGGGTGGCCTGATAGTGCATCTGGGCATGTCTATAACTATAATGTGATGCTGCTGATCTCTTGAGCTATGACTTCCTGCATTTTGAACATTGTCATCTCTACCATGAGTCTCTAGCTCCACCTGCACCACATGCTCATTACTGCTGCAATTTTATGGCATATGTTTTTCTTCTTCTTAAGTACGCTGTAACATGGTTTTCTCATTAAAAATCACATCTCTACTAATCACCACCTTATTTGCCTTTGGATCCTAGAGCTTGAAACCTTTCACCCCTTTCTGATACCCCAAAAAGATACATTGTCTAGACTTTGCATAAAATTTCGATCTCTCCTTACTAGAAATATGCACGTAGGTTGGTCATCCAAACACTTTCAAACTAGAGTAGTGTACTGCCTGCCTGTGCACACCTCCTCTACTACTTTCCCATCTAATGCTGCCCTTTTGTGACCTATTGATCAAGAAACATGTCATACTCACTGCTTCTGCCTAGAAGTTCTTTGCAAGTTCTACATTCAATCTGAGACACCAAGCTCTTTCACCTATTGTTCTGCTCATCCTTTCCGCCACACCATTCTGTTGTGATGTCTTGCGTACTTTGAAGTGTCTCTTAATCCCATGCTGCTCACACAACTCTATGAACTTTGATTACTCAGTACCATTATCGGACTTGAGGCATTTAATTTTCCTCCTTGTTTAATTTTCCACTTCAGCTTTCAACAACTTGAACTTGGCAAACGTTTTTTACTTGTGCCACATAAAGTACACCCCAACCTTTTGCAAGTAATCATCGATAAAACTCACAAAATACGTATGTCCACCCCGTGATGCTACCCTTACCGGTCCTCAAACATCTGTATAAATTATAGTCAAGAATTTCCTCCGTCTTGAACTGTATCCTATTATGTTTCCTAAGAACACAAAACCTGCAGAAATTCGGCTTGCATGTTTTGACACCCTTCAAAAATTTATCTTATGAAGCTCCATCTTCCCACACTCACCCATATGCCCTAACTGCACATGCCACAAGACTGTACTATCTGACTCAAACTCTACAGCTGCAGCTCTATCTACAATTGTGGTGCCTAGTAGTGTATAGATATTCCCTACTAATTTATGCCCTTTCATCACTATTAAGACCCCTTTACTCACCTTAATTACTCCACTTGCAGACTTGTAATTGAACCCATTACAATCAAAAGTGCCCAATGAAATCAATTTTTTCCTTAAATCTGGTATATGCCTAACATCACACAACGTTCTAATAACACCATCAAAAATTTTAATTTTAATATTCCCTATTCCAACAATTTTGCAGTATGCATTATTACCCATTAGAATAGAACCTGAATTTACTAACCTGTAGGTGTTGAACCAATATTTATTGGGTGTCATGTGATAAAAGCATGCCGAATCTAGAATCCAAGAATCTGTGAGATGATCTGAACCAGATGAAACAGAAAGCATATCCCCGTCACCGCTCTTAGAGTCTACTTATTCCACTGCATTCACTGATTTTGATGGACCCTCTTTATTCTCATTATTCCCCTTCTTTTTCTCTAGACAATCTTGTTTTATGTGCCCCTTTTTCCCGCACTTAAAATATCGTATGTCCTTCTTTTTCCTAGAATTGGACTAAGATTTATTCTTACTCAATCCGCTCCGGAACTTGCTTGTCCCACGCTCCTTATTACCCCTCGCCACAAGCCCTTCACCTTGTAGATTCTCATCGCTGGCTTTCTTCCTCTGATGAAAACCTAAAAGAGCACTTGTGATCTCCTCGAATTGGAGAGTTTCTTTTCCCCACATCAGAGTTGTAACCAAATTTTCATATGTAGGGAATTTAGTAACATCAACGCCTTGTCTTCGTCTTCAAACTTCACATCAACTCGCTTAAAATCACTGATGATCTAATTGAACACGTTGATGTGTTGGTTCAGATCTGAACCCTCTGACATCTTAAGACCATACAGTTTCTTCTTAAGATAAAGTTTGTTCGTCAATGACTTGGACATGTACCATCTTTTCAGTTTCAGTCAAATTGTCGCTAGTGATTCCTTATCCATGACGTGATACATAACTTCATCAGCCAGACAAAGCCTTATAATTGTTATAGCCTTCACTTCCAATTCCTTCCAATCGATGTTGCTTATGCCTTTCAGCTGCTTTTCGTATAACTTTTTCACCATGCCCTGCTACACTAACAGATCCTTGACCCTCCTCTACCATAATCCAAAATTTTCAGTTCCGTCAAACTTGACCATGTCAAACTTCATAAAAGAAATCACAACCATAGGAACGTAGGCTCTGATATCAATTGTTATTGCAAAAATAATGATCCTGCAATGCAGCAATCACAATGAATAATACGAAAACGCACACAAATAAGGAAAGCAATAAACACAACACAAGGATTTAACGTGGTTAGGAAGAATGCCTATGTCCACGGGAGCATGCAGCAGCTGAAATTCACTATCCATCAAAACCAGGGTTACAACATTGTATTTATATTAACCCCTAGACATACAGAGGTATTAGAAAAACTCTCAAATATTTATGTATCAATCCGCGGAGGATTTGTCTCTGTATCCCCAACCTATTGTTCTTCCCAGTTCAAATTTCAAAAACAACGATGAACAAAGTCATCGATGGTTTCATCAAACCGTCGACAGTTTTACTTCACTAGATGAAACCGTCGATGTACCTATATCAAATCGTTGATGGTTTTCTTCCTAATTGGCTATTGGAAGAAACCGTTGATGTACTATACAAACTGCCGATGGTCATTCTTAAAACTAACTTCCTTATTTTCCTCAGCCTACTTTCTCTGTACATGTATTCCACTCAATATGAGTTACATACTACAACAAATTTTTTACCAATAAACTTTGAATGCAATTTACTCATGTTAAAGTCCTAAAATTGATCTTGGAATATAAATAATTAATTGCTTCCACATCAAAATTTTTTTTGTTTTTTTTTTGCCCTTCTAATTATGTTAGAAGGGCAAAAAAAATTGAATCTAAGTCTACACAAGCTTTTTGTTAAGTTAACAAAACCCAAATTGGCAAATTGTCAAATTAAAAAAATTATAAATTATATAATAGGTGATGACTTTTCAAATTTCTCTTAAAAGCCCATGGGTAATAGATAATCATTTTATTTCTACATCATCCTATAAATCAAAAAAAAAAATATTCAGTCAACAAGTTAAGTACTTGTTTTATTTTTTCTTGCTTAAGTAAAGGGTTGATGACTTGGAACAAGCTTACGAAGTAGATCTTAGGTGTACCACCCCTACAACATCATCTGTAAAAATTGTACCATAAGTTTCAAACATAAGAATGGTAAATAACCAAAGAAAATATAATCGAATTTATCTCCTAATTTCTTCAAATTTACAATTCAAATTTTTATTGTATTATATTCTTACTTCATTACATTTAGGGTGAGTCAAGCTTACTTGCAAGCTACTCAGATTCAACTTTGCCACTAACTCATTTCAACTTGATTCTACTCAAGTTCAAGTTACCTAAGTATTTTAATAGGTCGACTTTGAACTCAACAATAATTCTTCAGTTGAGTTTCGAACCTAATCGAGTTTTTTAATATTATTATTTTTATATTATATGTACACTTATAGTTGAGTTCCACTCGATTTTAACAACTATTAAGTCATTCGAATTTGAGTAAAGTTTCGAGTTTAACATTTTTAAATCAAATCAAATTCAAATATTTTATTATATCAACTCGAATCAATTCAAATACAATCCTAATCTTTTACACACTGTGAGCCAAACTTAAAAATGTGTATGCGCGTGCGTGTATATATATATGGTCAACGGTTATATAAATAGTTATCGTCCCTGGATCACACGAATGGTTCCAAAAAATTTCTCTTTTGTCATCCCATCGCTAGAGAGAATACAAAGAACGCCAAATGAATTCTCTAGATAAATCTGGAAGGCCATTAGCACAGTCAGAAACATTTTGAAACGTTGTGGATTCAGGTATGCTTCCATTCTTGATGATTTGACTTGACTGATCCTGGCACGATGGTTTTCATCAATCATAAGTACATATTTATTTTTTAAATCTAACATATATATATATATATATATATATATGGAGAAGGTGCTTGGGTTTTTTTAAGTTGGGATTGGTGGGACGGAGGAGGGTGATGGGTCCCACATGGTTACAGAAAGTAGCCCTGCACCGGGCTTAACCGCGAATCACAATTCGTTGACGGGAATATTCCGGCGACCGCCCTAATATTTAAAGAGACCTTTTTTTTGTTTGGGTTTCTGACGTTGAACGGAAAGGAAGGGAAAGGGGAGGAGACAGTACAGATAGGGGAGCACCATGGCGTACGACGGATTCAACACGTATATGAAATCTAATAGCCTCACTCTGTTTTCAACTTTGGACAGATCACTAACAACACCACAAAAGAAACCGCAACCTCTCCCCTCTGCCTCTCCTGTAATTGCGTAGGTAAGCACATTTAAAAAGCAAAGGCCAAAGGGGCTGCTATTTCTAGGTACCTATGCCCTTAATTGCCTAAGTGTAAAGCTTAGTTCATGTTATGTGTAAAGTCCTAAGCAGACAAAACATGTCTTCAGCTTTTATCATGCCTGCCACGCCCCACCTCCTCTAAAAGTTTCTGGCTCTCCAAACAGAAAGCTACCCCTAGCTAGCTTCTCCATTGTTCTGTTTTATTTTGAGAGGAACTGGAGTCTTGGCCAAGACAATCTAACTTGCTTCTTAGATTGAATCGTATATGCATGGCAAGTGGGTCTTGCATGGAAGCTGATGTGAGAGTTATAGAAAGGATTCCCTTCACCCAATGGGCAAGAAAGTCAAGTGGAATGAAAAAGAGGGACCATCTCTTATTGGAGAAATCGTGTGTCTATTTCCTTAATTATGCACTTAATGAAAATGGATCCCTCTATCATATTAATGAATTTAGAATTAATTTGTCACATGTGTAATATTAAGAAAATAGACATACGGACACGCGAAGGGGAAGGACGCCTATATAATTTTCTTCTTCTTTTGAGGAGTTCATGCCTAATATGCAACTAAAATTGATCAAAAAAATATACCACAAGTAACAATTTGAAGTCACATTTGCTGGCATTGATATTTGAATCTTTCAAATTAAAGCAAATAAACACTTGTTATTAAATAGCTGTCAATTTTATGAGTAAATTAAGTATATAATGCTTTTTATAATATTAAAAGTGTCTTCATATTTATTGTGGTCATATGTTGACTAAATTGTAGTCTATAAAAAGGTGTGATCCAAGTCCTTAATAGCAATACCGATTCTCTTCTTCCAAACAACACTCTTTTATTTCTATTTTATTTTACGCCTGTTGGGTAACTAAGCACTACATTTCCTACAATTCCGATTGTGTGCACAGTGATTATATGCATCTAGATATGTTCTTTGAAGGCGCGACATTGACTTTAAAGATAATGATGTCATCTACTGATATATATATATATATATATATATATATATATATATAATTGTTAATTATATTACATTTATTTTTCCTTCTATTATATTTCCAACACCATATCAAACTAAGACTTGGATTGATGATATTTTTGTCTTGATAAGAATTTGTATAACCATCACTTAGGAGACATCTTAGTGATTAAAATTTGACTCTTATTTTAAGTTCTAAAACTCAAATCTTAAAAGCAACGTAAAAAAGGATACAAGAAGGAGATGAATTATCTATTATTGTGTGGTTCAAGCTTTAAAATATATAAATAACCAATATATGGCTAGAAAATTTATTTTACAAAATGCTATTCACCACAGCATCAATGTTGACTAAGCATTATAAATACACAACTACAAGCATAAATATGCACCCAAAAATTATAAAAAAAAAAAAAGGTACCATGGGCACCATACAAACACGTTTGGATCAAGGATTTTATATAGTGTCGATTTAGATCAAGAATTTTGTTGGAGAAAGAAAAATGAGGAGGAAACTCATTTTTCATTATATTTTTCTATTTATATGAAATACTACTAAAAATAAAAGTTTGTTCTAATATGATTAAAAGTTAAGAAGAATGTTCAACTTGAATAGCGTATATATAAATATATATATATATATATATATATATATATATATATATATATATATATATATATATATATATATATATAACCAAACATGAGAAATTGAATATCTTTATGTTTTGCTTTCCTTTCCCTCATATTCTCCAAGTTCCAAACAGGATCTTAGACAACCAAAAG
The DNA here is from genome assembly GCF_029873635.1 of Malania oleifera. NCBI lineage: Eukaryota > Viridiplantae > Streptophyta > Magnoliopsida > Santalales > Ximeniaceae > Malania > Malania oleifera. The sequence continues at coordinate 101,797,764 of NC_080424.1, read as the reverse complement.
AAAAAGAAAATAAGAAGTAAACTCATTTTCTACTATATTTTCTCTCTACATATCAAAATATACTATTAAAAACAAAATTTATTCTAACAGAATCAAAAATTAAGAATAAATATTAATGATTTATAAAATAAAAATTTTGTTCATTAATTTAGCATACATTTTTGTTACCTTTTCTACTTTCTTTCATTACCAAAATAAAAAGTGTATGCTCTTTCTTATTTTTCTTCGTTTTTCCTTCTATTTTCCAAAATTTAAAATTGTAAGAGTATATAGTATTGATGCCGAGTTATCCAATGACTCACAAGAGGAATTGTGAGATTTTGTAGAAGACATAATGATGTTAATGGTGATTTCATGCAAATAACGTGATCCCTAACAATGAGAAAATGTTGATAATTAATTAGTGCAGGGGATTGACCCTCTCATGCATCATGCAGGTGACCAATGATATTCATGGACTAGCACTTTTAGTGTTGGTGGTTGTTACTAAAATAATCAGATTCCAATGATTGATGAATGCTCTGATTAATTAAGATTCTGAGGGAGTAGGTATCTTCATTTCCTTACATTAATCAAATTAAGAAATATAGAAATATAGATGCTGGCACAATATTGCTTATGTTATTCTCCTCCCCACTCTCAAAAAAAATAATAATACTAAATTCTAAACTCAATCCTGCCCAAAAGAACCAGTGTGATCAGAATCAAAGTACTGTAAGATTTACAAAACACATGCATCATTGTGAGATACGTGAAATCAGAATAATATTTGGTTGGATGCTCAACTAATTGCTTCTGAAATGGGATAGTAGTATACATTTAGGGCACCAAGTTGAGCCCTAGTTCACATTACAATTTCCGACCACTGAATGCATCCAAGTTGAGCCCTAGTTCACATTACAATTTCTGACCACTGAATGCATAAAACCATCTCTATCAGATCTAGCAATATCACAGACGATAGCTCGAGGCTTGGAGAGAGAGAGATACGGCCGGACGGAGAGGGGAAGATGAAGTGCTGAGGGCGAGTGGGCGGAGGAGGAGGAGATGGGAGAACGGCGGGGGTGGGGGGGGAGGGGGAGATGAATAGCAGGATGGGAGAACCCGGTCTGCTCGGAAAGAAAAAGGCAGATGTACGTGAGGAAGATGTGCAGAGAGAGTATACAATGGGATATAGAGAATGTGCGAGGAGGAGGGAGAAGAATTGTACGATAAGAGGAGAATTGTTAGAGGAGAGAGAGTGAGGGGAAGAGGAGGAAATTTTAGAATTGAGAGGAGGAAGAGCAGACAATTGGAGGCAGAACAGAGAATCGAGGGAGAGATGAAGAAGAGAATTAGAGAGAGGCGCCGGCGTAGGCAGTAGGACAAATAGAGGCAGTAGGGAGGACGAAGTGGGATAAGAGAGTGCGAGCAACGATGAAGCGGATCGAGAGGGGAGAACGACGAGAAGGGAAGGAAGAGAGAGAGAGAGAGAGAGAGAGAGAGAGAGAGAGAGAGAATTTTAGGATGCGGTCGGAAAATGATTGCTGTACCAACACAGATTCTATGGTAAACAATAGCATTTTATTATTACTTCCCCTATACAGAACTTTTTTCTTCCATGCACGCCATTATAATCAAAAGGTCATTTTTAACCTCCATTTTTTTCACATTACTGGTGAATGATCTTACAAAAGTTTAAAACTAAATAAAATTACAACTCTCCCATAATCTTGTCGCCTTATTTTTTAGTTTCGAACATCTTTTTGTGCACCTCAGATGAGCCCTTAAATTTAAGGGCGCATAGCAAACAATAGCATCTGTCCGGAGATAGTACACACACTAGTTTATATATATATATATATATATATATAGAGAGAGAGAGAGAGAGAGAGAGAGAGAGAGAGAGAGAGAGAGAGAGAGCATGTTAGGGTGGCCGGATTACAAGGAAAGCTTTGTCACGTCTTTCACTGTTTTCTCCTTGATTAAAAGAAACAACGAATTGGAAAAATCCCCCCCCCCCCCCCCCCCCCCCCCCCCCCCCGCCTCCCACATGGGTAGTAGTTGGATTCAAGCTACCACTCCCCTCTCCCCCCTTTATTTATAGAAACCCATCCACCCATTTTCAAATTTTATTTTATTCAGTGAACATAAACAGAAACTTTTAAACAATATCATCATTTTATTTTAAAATGGAGTTTGGAACTGGGACCCCACAGCCCAAACTGATCCGTGATTATGAGAGAGAAGGTAATGATCTTTGATTCCATCTGGGGCTGCCCTGCCAATCATAAGCACATGACACAAATCTAATGTACTTCTTCCTCGTTACACCCACCAAAACTCCATATGAATATACATATACGATACTCTCTCTTATCTAAATGTTTAACATACCTTACGAGACGATCCACATAGATCAATCTGGCCCACCACTCCCCTTAACAAAACTAAATTGGACCCAACATCTCATTTCATGAATTCTTCTTTATTTTAGTAATATGCAATAGGAAAAATGCCATCATACTGGTCGAAATTGGGACTGGAGATTCCCTAAACAGAGATGGAAGATCAGATGGTGCACAATCATACCTGGACCAATATGGTGGGAGTAGCAGCAAGTACATGCTTCTGCCTTGGAGGAATTCTACAGGCATGCCACACGTTTGCAGAATTTCTTTTTTCGCACTCAAACGTGGAGCTGTGGGCGCCTGCAAAGGGTAAGGCCGGTTTTCCCAAAATAATAAAGGAATATAGCAGTGCATTCCCAATTACACTAGCATTCTAATCATACAAATCTTTACCCAAATCGAGGGAAAAGAGAAATGCAGCAGCCAACAAAATTGAACGGCTTCATTTCTGTTCAAGGGTTGGTCCGTAGACGCTACAATCCAAACATGAGATTATCATGCCTTGCCATAAAAAGTAAAACATTAAATCATGGCAAAGCAAGAAAACTGTAAAAGAGCACTTTTGTACAACCCTCTATAATTCACATAAAAGCTTATAATTTTATATTTTATTTTCAGGTTCTATGCGTCAATCATATCATTTTGCCTCAAATTTGCTCCAGCAGTAAAACTAAAACTAAGAGCCCCTCTGTGAACATAGGAATTGGATGGATGACTCACTCTCTTTAATGAGATGTCAAACAGCACCGAGGGTGCCCCTGCCGGAAACAGCTGTTGCATCACCATGAGCAAGGGACGAATTTTTTTTTTTTAACCCAACATCCGAAAATTTTCTTTCCCCAATTCATCACACCATTGTCATCAAACTGGAGGTGGACGGGTAGTGGGAAGAAATCAGTAAACCCTGCAGGGACAGCCCACCATAACAAGCAGAATTTTACAGTAAGTCCCTTGTTCCGACACCAAGAGGGAATGCACTATAGAACAAAAAGAAACAACTCCTAACAAGAATACCATGTCAAAAGCAGATTTACAGTAAAATTAGTGCCAATGTACAGATAAATCATTCAATTCCTGACACACAAACTTTCAAAAAATATGTATATTTAGTGTTTTTAAGCATGACTCTGCATGGGCGACATTACTGAAATTTTGTGGAATGGTGAAACAGAAGGGAAGTGCTTTGGCCTGGAACAAGGGCCTTTCAAGAAGCACTGGTGGATCAAGCTCAATGATTTGGTGTACTAGGGAGACTGTTTCACTAGGAATAATGGGCATGAAGAGGCTCGATAGGTTTGTGCCTACTGTTTCTCATATATTAATTCTTTTCCTACACACAGCTTTTTATTCAGCAAGGTTTGGCGTCGAATCATATCCAAATAGCGATTCACACCATCGCAGAAAGTGTTCAAAATAGGAAGGAGAGGATATCTTGTTGAAGTTTATTCGGCAGAGGAAGATGGAAGAGAGGTAATTTTGACACAGCTTGGAACTATCATAGTGAAGTGGCATGGGATCAGTTGTGTTAAAAAAAGGGCAACTCTAATGGTTAATATCAAACCGGATTAAAGGAGAAGTTTGATGTCATACCCAAAAAAATTAAAAACAAAACAAAACAAAACACAAAATTAAAATAGATTTGGAGAATTGTAGAAACTGTGAGAAATAAGAAATGGGAAAGAGAGGACACTGCAAATGGGGATACATGGTTTAATAGAGCAGGAAGAAGTTACATAGAAGCAAGGGTTCTGTGATGAATGATTGAAAGGGAGGGGTTGTAATATCTCATCTTTCCATGCCAAGGCCTCAAATGACAGGAATCAGATAGAACGCATTGATGATGTGAACAGCTATTCAACCACTTCAGGTGATGATACAAAAAGCCTATTCACTAGCTATTTCAATCAGATCTTTTACCCTCAAGGCTGTCGAGGCATTGAAGAAACCTTGGAGGCTGGGATCCCAGTTGACTCTCGAGAAGATAAATGGGTGGTTAACTACAGAGTTCATCGCTATGGAGGTTCCCTTGGATTTTTTTTTTTTTTTCGCCAATGGAGGTGATGTTTAGGAAAACCAATTTTACTCCTATTGCCCTAATTCAAAAAAATTAGCATACGCAAAAAGATTACCAACAACATGATGCGGATTTCTCTGTTCTGTGATATATGATATAAGAGTAAAGGTGCTGCCCAATCAGTTGAAGGCCCATTCTATCTCAGAAAACAGTGATCAGGAAAGGAAAAACCGCTATCTCATCTTGGATGGAGACAGGGTTGCCCTCCTCAGAATCACAGAGTATAGAGCAACGAAAGGATCTCCATTTCCCATAAGCTCAAATTGTTACTCTACCCCAGGTGATTCAGGGCACCGACACCCTTTAGCTCAAAAGTTCGAGGAGGGGGGAAACTCTCTTGTTTCAACTTAAGAAAGAATGCCTTAGGTAGATTTATTGCACTTAAAGAAATCAACCCCAGTGGACCAGGGAATTATCACCTTCCCAAAGGGTTTTGACTCAAAAAGGGTGCCACAAGGCTTCAACAATCCTACCAGAACAAACCGAAAAGCCTTCAGAAGTGAGTCTCATCTTTGCTCACAAGCTAAAACCGCCCCACCCACCTCCCCAGCCAAAAAAAAAAACAGTTCGGACAACTATTCAGGGTGACATAAAACCTACAACAGCTAATGCAACTTTCTCCTGCCCTCTCTGTGGCCACTGTATCAGCTCATGGTGAACGCTACGCCATAAGTCAGCTTTGAAGAAAGAGTTTAAGAGCAGACCTTTGGTGAAGATGACTGAATCCACGTGCTCGTTCACATGCATGGTGGAGAGAGGGTCAGATAGCAGCATACAGCTGGCCTCCACTACCAATGTTTTCAAATTTGAAAAGTTTAGTTGGTTACAAATAGGCCCAAACATACACCAGCTTTAAAGATCTTTGGACAGGCCTGAACTCAGACTAAACCACCCATTCAAGCAATCATGCATCTCTCCAACCAGTTGCATCCCTAATAGTGGGAGACTCGGAGTCTCTTCAGGCCCTTCACCTCCTAATTCAACTTCCCCTCCCAGCCCCCATCTTCCCACTCACAAGGCAGAGACACAAAAAACTTGCAATGCAACCAACAATTCTCAATCCCCAGGGTCCAATCCAACCTGCGGCGACCTGCTTGCATGCTGTGATGGCTCACTGAAGTTCAGCAACAGAGATGATAGTCTGGCTTTAATACTAGTCTTCAACAAGGCTTTGGAAAGCAACCTAGAGGGCTTTCTTTTTCCAAGGACTAGGGACTCGAGGGGGCCTGACAGTGGCAATGAATGGTTCAAGAAGCAGGTGCCCAACTGGGAAATGTCTCAAAGTCAAGATTGATGTAATGTGAGCTTCAATGCCTACATGGAAAATTCATCGTATTTTTAAATTTTTTGGAATATTATTATAGTACTTTTATAGAAATATTATTACATAAATATAATTTAATATAAAGTTTTATTTTTAAGGGAAGAGGTATCATAGTAGTATTTAGATTTAGTAATTTTATTTGCTCAATTTGCAGGCATATTAGGCCTACAAATATATGATTTTAAGATTCATAATTTAGAGTTGGATATTATTAATTGGATTGCGTATTAGGGTTCATCCTCTTTGTGAGGCCTTGTAGCCCTACATCAAAGATTGTTAGCAAGGCTATTGGAGTTTCATTTGATGGCTTTGAGGATAAAGCGATGTGCCTTTTATGAGTAGACAGAAAAAAAAAAATTTAAGGAAAACACAGTATTAGAATATTATTCAAGAAGGGAACAAACAGAGAACTTAAAATGCTGCCATTCTCCATTACTTATGACAAGAATGGATGAGTTTCAGACTTAAGAGGGAGCTAGCTGCTTTCAGTGGTATCTCCTGATTTTCCAAATGTATCAAGAAAGGCTGTTGTAAAATATTTTCTCAAAGACAATAATGGATATGGAAACCAAAATGGATACTTTTGATAGATTTATACAGGAATTCAAACAACTTTATATGGCTTTTCAATGGGGATTATCCCACCTTGAAGGATTTTCCAGACATCTGTTGCGGAATGAGCTTTTTTATGCTATGGAAAACTGGGGTGCTTCTGGATTACTGGAGGGGATTTTAACATTTTCTTGTTCTCCACATGGAATAAGTAGTAGAAATATTGAGACTGTCTGCATGAAGGAATTTTTAGAATTTTCATAAATGTGAATGCCCTCACTGAGCTTTCCCTCTTTGGTTGCTCCTATTATCCTTGGTCCAACTCAAGAGAGACTATTTCATTCTCGAAACAGAGCAGGTAGAAAACTATCCCCTAGTCTCTCAGGAACTCCTCTCAAGGCCCATCTCTGATCATTTATTCACTACACAGGGAATAAAATGGGGCCTAACTCCCTTTTATTTCGAAATTATGTGGCTCAAGCAGAAAGGCTTCAAAGATCAAGTTGTGTTGTAGTCTGATCTTCAATTTGAAGGTAACGCAAGTTTTGTGTTTAAAAGAAAATCTGAAATAATGGAATAAGAACACCTTTGGAGATACCCACAAGAAAAATGATTCTATCTCACCGAAGTTCAGCTACAGAGATGTTAGTTGTCACGCCCCGAACCCCGAAATGGGACCCAGGGGTAAAAAGTAACCTAACTTGTCCCTGTATCATACAAATCATCACAGATACAGTACAATGGATGAAGGTCCGACCCCGTGGGGTTTCCAGATACCCTAAACACATCCAATCACAAACATGTACGCAGCAGAAAAAGTATTTCTATATCAACATATGCAGTACCATACCAGAGTTTATATAAGAGCAGAACATGACTCTTAACAAAACGTACAAACTGGGTGCCCAAATACAACCCAAAATGGCAACCCAACAAACTACAGTCCTAAGACTTACCCAAGCGCTAACGCAGTACACCGGTCACTACGCTCCCTACACCAGGACGCTAGTTCCAGTTACTCGAAGGACCTGTAAAAATGTACGTACAGTAGGGATGAGACACCTCTCAGTAAAGATGAACACAGGTTATATCGGTGTGTGACATTTAAGTGTTATCATGATACAACATACATACAGGTGAATGAAATCCAGTACTTATTCACACAGTGCGTTCACGCACATATACGACGGCCATTTATATGCAGCCCCGTCACAATACACACACATGATCAGTTAGCCGGTGTCGTCACACCCATCGGCCCGAAGCCGGTCCACGACAATCTAGCGTTGGCCCGTAGCCATCTGCGAAGCACGGCGCCACCGGCACATGGCTAATCCTCGACTTCCATGGCATCGTACCGGCACTAACTGGTGGATCCACACCCTTCGGCCTGATTTGCCGGAATAGGCTCACGCCCTCGGATATAGAGCCGGACACTCTTGCCTACGTGACAAGCGATAAACACACGCCCTCGGATATAGAATCGTACACTCTCAGTACCTGGACTCATTTTGGAACTGCGATCCCATCAGCCATTCTGCAATCACACACACATGCATGCTCATATAACCAAACAAACCACACTCATTTGGTAATCTAAATCATGGTTTTCCAAACAAATACAGTTTAAACACAGTCAAGGCACGACCATCCCAATCACGCAGTATAAATCACACATATACTCGATTTTCAACAAAACTCGGGATTCAGCCCGTTGCACCCTTTTTCCCAAAACTGCAATAATGAAAAACTCATAGTTTTCCCCGTTAGATCCCCCCAAATGAGTAGCCAAAACACACACAGGACCGTGAACAATAGTTCCACCGAGTCCGATTTCAAAAATAACCAATATAACACAGTTTCCCCTTACCTTAACCCCGTATAACTAAACCCGAACTCCAAAGCTCCTAAACAGCGAACCGAGTTCCAAAACCTACAAATCACAATACAGAATATACTCACAAGGTCATCCTCTACAAAACTACCAGATCAGAAATGAAAACCGAATCTTATCTCAATTTTTCGCCAAAACCCGAAAACCTCCAAAACGAGATTTCAATCCGTAGAAGTTGTAGAGAATCATTCCACGATCCTCGTGGTAACTTCCTTTTTCCGATTCCGTCAATGATCGGCGAAGAAATCTAGAGAGAGAGAGTAGAGAGAGTTTAGAGAGAGAGAGAGAGAGAGATTACGTTTGCTTAATGAAGAAGAAATGAAATTTCCCTTTTATAGCCCTTGCCTGGCCCAATTTCGTTGACGAAATGGCATCTTTGTCAATGGAATATCGGGAATTTCATCGACGAAATGGTGCCTTCGTTGACGAACCCTGATATTTCCAACTTCTGCCTCTCGGCTTCTCTTCGTCGACGAAATCTGCAGAATTCCATTCTCTCACGGTTCAAGTTCTTACAATCTCCTCTTCTTTCAAAAATTTCGTCCTCGAAATTTGCCATCTCTCATTCTCAAAGTCATACCCAAAATACACAACTATGATCTATCAACAATAAACTGGCAACTACTACAGCGCAGTCCCATCATACACATACACATGCGAACTGGCAATCACACAGCACAGTCCCATCATAACACATGCGAACTGGCGATCACACAGCACAGTCCCATCATACACATACACATACATACCCTCACTTATGGCAGAGGAATACTGTGGTTACATATACAACGGTCCCAAGAGTTCACAATACACACACACTCCCGAAGACTAACCACCTATCCCAACCCACAGTAGGATCATATACAAGCGCTCAAAACAATTGTGGATACTACCGGCGTATTTCCGTTTCCAGTTCCCAAGAAACTTCCTCAACCTCGTGGTTTCGTCACAATACCTTCACTAACGGTATCTCTTTGGTACGAAACTTCTGAACTTTACGGTCTAAAACCTGAACAGGTATCTCCTCATACGCTAAAGCATCCCTAATATCCAACTCATCATAACTAATAACATGTGAAGGATCCAACACGTACCTCCTCAACATGGATACGTGAAACACATCGTGGACCCTCAAAAGTGCTGAAGGTAATACAACCCTGTAGGCTACTAGACCCACTTGCTCAAGTACCTCGAATGGTCCGATATACCTCGAGCTCAACTTGCCCTTCCTCCCAAATCTCATCACCCCTTTCATCGAAGCAATATGTAGAAATACCTTACCTCCCACTTCGAACTCTAAATCACGGCAGCGAACATCTGCATAACTCTTCTGCCAACTCTGAGCTAATCTAATCATCTCCCGGATCAAACCCACCTTCTCAGACGCCTGCTGCACGAGTTCAGGTCCTAACACCTGACGTTGACCAACCTCATCCCAACACAAAGGCGACCTATACCTCCGACCATACAAAGCCTCAAACAGTGTCATCCCTATACTAGACTGGAAGCTGTTATTATAAGCAAACTCTACAAGTGGCATAAATCGTATCTAGCTACCACCAAAGTCTAACACACACGCTCGCAACATATCTTCCAATATCTGTATCTTCCTCTCCGACAGTCCATCAGTCTGGGGGTGGAACGATGTACTGAAAGTAAGCTTCGTCCCCAATACCTCCTGCAAGCTCATTCCGAATCGAGAAGTAAACCTTGAATCTCGATCTGACACAATGGACACCGGTACTTCGTGTATTCTCACAATCTCATGCACGTACAAATATGCTAGCCTACTCAAAGGATAGCCAACTTTCATCGGTATGAAATAAGCAGATTTCGTCAATCTATCTACGATCACCCAGATAGCATTCTGCCCGTGAAGCGTTGATGGCAATCCGATCACAAAATCCATGGAAATATGCTCCCATTTCCACACCAAAATAGGCAAAGGCTGCAACGGCCCTGCCGGCCTCTGATGTTCAGCTTTCACCTGCTGACACGTCAGACACTACTCCACGAACTGAGCAATCTACCCCTTCATACCAGACCACCAGAAGGTCTCGCGCAAGTCTCGATACATTTTCATACTACCAGGATGTACCGTATACATAGAACCATGCGCTTCCTCTAGAATCGCCCTTCTAATCTCATCATCGTTCGAAACACACAATCTAGTCCCAAACCTCAACACACATCCCTCAGAGATGTTAAACTTTGTAACCAGCCCCTGCTGTACCTTTTCCATAGCCTCTGCCAACTCTGTATCACTAGTCTGCGCGGCTTTTATACGCTCAAATAGGGTCGATTGGACTACCAAACCAGCAAAATAAGTCTGATGATCACCAACCACCAACTCTATACTTGAGCTCTCCAAATCCCGTTTGATGTGACACTGAGTTACAACCACAGATACAGCTGTAGGTCCTGACTTCCGACTTAACGCATCAGCTACCACATTAGCCTTCCCTGGGTGATAACTGATCGTGCAATCGTAGTCTTTAATCAACTCTAGCCACCGCCTCTGCCTCATGTTCAACTCTTTCTGTGTAAAGAAATACTTGAGGCTCTTATGGTCTGTGAAGATCTCACACTGCACCCCGTACAGATAATGTCGTCAAATCTTCAGTGCATATACTACAACAGCCAACTCCAAATCGTGCGTAGGGTAGTTCTTCTCATATTCCTTCAGTTGCCGAGAAGCATACGCTACTACCTTACCCTACTGCATAAGCACACATCCTAAGCCCTCAGAGACGCGTCACTATAAATCACAAACCCACCATCTCCCGAAGGAATGGTCAATACTGGAGCAGTAACCAGTCGGTGCTTCAACTCTTGAAAGCACTGCTCGCAATCACTGGTCCACTCAAACTGTACTCCCTTCCTGGTCAATCGTGTCAGAGGTCCAGACAATTTAGAGAAACCCTATACGAACTGACGATAGTAACCCGCCAGTCTTAGAAAACTCCAAACCTCCTGCACATTCTTTGCCCTTACCTAGTCGACCACAGCTTCAATCTTGTTAGGATCAACTGATATTCCATCCCCAGTAACCACATGGTCTAAGAACGCAATCTGACTCAACTGGAATTCACACTTCTTCAACTTAGCATACAGCTTCTTCTCGCTTAGAATCTGTAACACTAACCTCAAATGTTCCATGTGCTCTTCCGTACTCCTCGAGTATACCAGAATGTCATCAATGAATACCACCATAAACCGATCCAGGTACTCATGAAATACCCTGTTCATCAAATCCATGAACACCGCCGAAGCATTCGTCAACCCAAAAGGCATGACTAAGAACTCGTAGTGTCCATAACTGGTTCGAAAAGCCGTTTTCACTACATCTTCCGCTCTAACCCTCACCTGATGATATCCTAACCGCAAATCAATCTTCGAAAAGACCCGCGTCCCCTATAACTGATCAAAGAGATCATCTATACGAGATAAAGGATAACGATTTTTCACAGTTACCTTGTTAATCTCACGGTAATCAATGCACATCCGCATCGACCCGTCCTTCTTCTTCACAAATAGTACTGGAGCTCCCCAGAGCGAAACACTAGGTCGAATGAATCCCCTGTCCAGTAATTCCTGCAGCTGCTCCTTCAACTCCCGAAATTCTGCTGGAGCCATCCGGTACAGAGTTTTAGAGATCGGTGCCTTACCGGGCAGCATCTCTATCACAAACTTCACCTCACGATCCGGAAATAAACCGGGTAAATCATCTGGGAACACATCCGGGAATTCGCCGACTACCCAAATATCCTCGAGTCTCAACTCATCCTGCGGCAGTTCCTTCACACAAGCTAAGTACCTCTGACATCCGTCCAAGAGTAACCTCCTCGCCTGTAGTGCCGACAGAATCTGTGGCACTGAACGCACACACGATCCCACGAACTCGTACTCCTGCTCCCCAGGAGGTCTAAAAACTACCACTTTTCTATGACAGTCGATCATGGCATAACTGGAGAACAACCAGTCCATCCCCAGAATGACGTCGAACCCTGACATGTCATATACCACAAGATTCACCGGTAATAACTTTCCCTGAATTTTCACTAGGCAGTCTATCAACATCTTTATACAGAAAGATACACTCCCAGATGGCGTAGTAACAGCTAATACCTCATTCATGTCTCAGGTCTCGATCCCACACCGTCTCACAAAATTTACAGATACAAAAGAATGGGTTGCACTCGAATCAAACAGAACAGAAACTTTATTCAAAAGCAATAATAAGGTACTTGTCACCATGTTACCTGCATGCTCAACGTCCGCTGGAGTAAGAGAGTATACTCTGGCTGGAGCTGTATTCGTCTGAGCGGTCCCCCGAGGTATCTGATTGCTCCCTCGGTCCCCACTAACTGCAAGCACGTCTCGCCTCAGTGCTCGACAATTACGAGACTTGTGGCCTGTCTGGCCACAATTGTAACAACTACCCCCAAATGACCGGCACTCACCCTCGTGCTGCCCGTGACATCTAGTACAACGACCACCGGTCTGACTCATCTGAGAGTCCTGGTGCTCGGTATTCTGGCAGTAACCCGAGCCCTTGCTCCTCTTCTTCCACGATTCCTGACTAGATCCTGTCTGAGAACCAGAAGGTACCATCCTCTTCCTCGATTCCTGATCCACCTCGTCCTCTCGAATACCAGTCTCGATCACCATTGCCTTATCCACCAACACCGAGAACTCGCGGATCTGAAGCATACCCACCAGTCTGCGGATATCCTTCCTCAAACCCTTCTCGAACCTCCGAGTCTTCTCATACTCACTCGAGATCATACATTGTGTAAAGCGGGACAGCTCTATGTATCGAACTGCATACCCCCGCACCATCAAACTCCCCTGAGTCAGCGCAGAAAACTCATCTGCCTTCACATCTCATACGAAAGCCGGGAAGTATCTGTCAAAGAATACCTCCTTGAATCGGCTCCACGTCATCTCCTCAGGACCAGCTCTCTGCTTCTCCAGCAGACTCACCGCAGTCCACCATCGACCCGCCTCCCCAGATAGCTGGAAGGTGGCATAGAGAACTCTCTATCTATCCGTGCAATGCAGGACCTCCAAGATCCTCTCAATCTTCTCCACCCAATCCTCTGCCATCGTCGGGTCAGGTCCTCCAGAGAACGTCGGAGGATGCATGCGTGTGAACCTCTCAATGGTACATCCCGCAACAGTAGGAGAGCGCTCGCGTCTCCCCGCACTCTGCCCGATCTCCCGCAATACCTATCTCGTCAAACCCCGAGGCACAGAAGGAGACTCATCACTCGTAGTCTCCTCGGAGCCATTTCCCAGGTTATTATCCTTGGGCTCCATGCTGCAACACAATAGGAATCTATCAGTATCCCTACAACACATACAGTTAACACAATGATCTACACTAATCGTGTTAACTACTTCCTGCTAGGTCTAGGTCTGTCCTATCACATCGACACGAAAGTCATCAATAATCTGCCCTACTTTTACTGAAATCGTCATTCCAGGAAAAACACGGAATATCGTCGATAAATCCCGGTCTAGTAACCGAACAACCCTCAACCAACTCTACCCATATCCACAACCTATACTCTGGTATGTACTCATAACTAAGCCTAACTAAGTCTACAAGATCTAGTAACCTGGTTAGCTCTGATACCAAGCCGTCACGTCCCGAACCCTGAAATGGGACCCAAGGATGAAAAGTAACCTAACCTGTTCCTGTATCATACAAATCATCACAGATACAGTACAATGGATAAGGGTCCAACCCCGTGGGGCTCCAAGACACCCTAAACACATCCAATCACAAACATGTACGCAACGGAAAAAGTATTCTATATCAACATATGCAATACCATACCAAAGTTTATACAAGAGCAAAACATGGCTCTAACAAAACGTACAAACTGGGTGCCCAAATACAACCCAAAATGACAACCCAACAAACTACAGTCCTAACACTTACCCAAGCGCTAACGCAGTACACCGGCCACTACGCTCCCTACACCAGGACGCTAGTTCCGGTTACTTGAATGACCTATAAAAATGTACGTACAGTAAGGGTGAGACACCTCTCAGTAAGGAAGAACACAAGTTATATCGGTGTGTGACATTTGAGTGTTATCATGATACAACATACATGCAGTTAAATGAAATCCAGTACTAATTCACGCAGTGCGTTCACGCACATATACGACGGCCATTTATACGCAGCCCCGTCACAATACACACACATGATCAGTTAGCCGGTGTCGTCACACCCATCGGCCCGAAGCCGGTCCGCGACAATCCAGCCTTGGCCCGTAGCCATCTGTGAAGCACGGCGCCACCGGCACATGGCTAATCCTCGACTCTCATGGCATCGTACCGACGCTAACTGGTGGATCCACACCCTTCAGTATGATCTGCCGGAATAGGCTCACGCCCTTAAATATAGAGCCGGACACTCTTGCCTACGTGGCAGGCGATAAACACACGCCCTCGAATATAAAGTCGTACACTCTCAGTACCTGGACTCATTTTGGAACTGCGATCCCATCAACCATTCCGCAATCACACACACATGTATGTTCATATAACCAAACAAACCACACTCATTTGGTAATCTAAATCATGATTTTCCAAACAAATACAGTTTAAACACAGTCAAGGCACGACCATCCCAATCACGCAGTATAAATCACACATATACTCGGTTTTCAACAAAACCCGAGATTCAGCGCGTCGCCCCCTTTTTTCCAAAACTGCAATAATGAAAAACCCATAGTTTTCCCTGTTAGATCCCCCCAAATGAGTAGCCAAAACACACACAGGACCGTGAACAATAGTTCCACCGAGTCCGATTTCAAAAATAACCAATATAACACAGTTTTCCCTTACCTTAACCCCGTATAACTAAACCCGAACTCCAAGGCTCCTAAACAGCGAACCGAGTTCCAAAACTTACAAATCACAATACAGAATATACTCACAAGACCATCTCCTACAAAACTACCAGATCAGAAATGAAAACCGAGTCTTACCTCAATTTTTCACCAAAACTCAAAAACCTCTTAAACGAGATTCTGATCCGTAGAAGTTGTAGAAAATCCTTCCACGATCCTCGTGGTAACTTTCGTTTTCCGATTCCGTCAATGATCGGCAAAGAAATTTAGAGAGAGAGAGAGAGTAGAGAGAGTTTAGAGAGAGAGAGAGAGAGAGAGATATTAAGTTTGCTTAATGAAGAAGAAATGAAATTTCCCTTTTATAGCCCTTGACCCGGCCCAATTTCGTCGACAAAATGGTGTCTTCGTTGAGGAAATATCGGGAATTTCATCGACGAAATGGTGCCTTTGTCGACGAACCCTGATATTTCCAACTTCCGCCTCTCGGCTTCTCTTCGGCGACGAACCTCTGAATTTCGTCGACGAAAAGCCTTCTACCTTCATCAACGAATTCTGGCTTCGTTGACGAAATCTGCAGAATCTCAATCTCTCACGGTTTGGGTTCTTACATTAGTATGCCAAGGACATTTCAAATTTTAAAATTGCTAATCGACTTTTAGGATCCAACTACATTTGGCTAGATAGAAATAAGCCACGAAGGATGGTCCACAAATGGGACCTAAAAGTTCAGAAATCCAGCACACTCCAAGGAGGAAACACTGAGCCTTCTGGAAATAAAGAGCTGGGCCTGGAAGTGCCACCCCAACCAGTAGCGAATGGCTTTTCAATAAAGATGGTTTGGGCTGTGGCACTGGTGGGGAAATTTTTATTTTTGTGGGGGAGGGGGGATTCAAACAGGTTTCCTGTGCAGAATATAGAGGGAGTCGACAAAAAGAACTTTTGCAGCAGAAGGAAAAACAAAACTCCACTCAACAAGTTGGAGGAAAACAATTTCTCCATTAGTAACGCTTTCACTACTCTATACTCTGGTTTTAGGGAGAAACAGATTGTTACGGCAGCAGTATTAGATGACGAATCATCCTTCGAATTGGAATATGATCAAGAGCCTATGTGACTCTGAGAAGGGCCTGTTGGTCAATCTGTTGAGAGATGAGTCTGATTTTTAAGGAGAGATGGCATGATGCAGTCTTATGGAGGAGATTCCAGAACTGAAGAAAAGGTGTTAGTTGTTAGCCCCATGGTTTCATTAATCAAATTTCAATAATAACAAACTACTTTGGACTAATGACTTTTTGTTTTATGTAATCATCAGGTTCAAGCCATTAGAGTCAAAGAATTGAGAGAAGTTGAAGATCTTATTATCTATTTGTTTTTGTAATCTCTCAATCGAATATTTGGGTTGTAATGTATAAATTTCTAAGAATATGAAGGTCATAGCACAATAGCACTTAAATAGGGAAAAATTACGCAAAACTGGAGACTGTTTCGGGCCGCTATCTAGGCAGCCCAACCACCCTAGCTTTGGTAGAATGCGTGGGCGATTGACCTATCAAAGTATTGTGTGAATGGCCAAATGTTTTGGCCTTGAGTTCTATATATTATATATAGACTTTACAAGAATGCTATACATGGAAAGCAAATAAGTTTCAGCATAATTCTAGCCCTATACATGTAACCTATAATCCGTCAAGCCCTATATGCTAACTGTACAGAATAATGAATAGAGAAATAAGGAAATAATTGTGGGCTAAAATAAGGAAAGAAGTGTGGACAGCAAGGCTTTTGCTGTTTGCTATTTGCTGTTCCGTTGACAGACCCCCTCAAATTGATGCGGGTTGATCAACAAGCATCAATTTGCTACTTAGGAAGCAATGTCGATGATGAGTGGGTGCACTGGTGAAGATATGAGCAATTTGTAATTCAGTGGAAATATGTGGAAGAGTGATAACACAAGCTTCAAATGCTTCACAAATAGGGTGACAATCAACTTCGATATGCTTCGTGCGCTCATGACAAACAGGATTGGCCGTGATCTGAATAGCACTCGTATTATCGGCATGTAGAGATGTAGGATCGGTCTCAGAAAAATCTAGCTCAACAAGCAAACCTCGAAGCCAAATAATTTCATAACAAGCAAAAGACATCGCCCGGTATTCAAATTCCGTCGATGACTTAGAAACTCTGTCTTGCTTCTTACTCTTCCAAGAGAGCAATGCATCACCTAAGAACACACACCAACCAATGATGGAGTGACGTGTATCCGCACAACCAGCCCAATCAACATCGCTATAAGCAGTAAGGCGAGTAGAATTGCCTGCAGGGAAGAATAAACCACGGGCAGTAGTGCCCAGAACATAACGTATTATCCTATGTACAGCAGCCAAATGAAGATGATGAGGAGTCTGAAGAAACTAGCTAACTTGCTGTATAGTGAAAGAAATATTCGGTTTAGTAATGGTGAGATAAACAAGGCTACCCACCAACTTCCGGTATAAACTAGGATCAGCAAGTAAGTCACCCTCTTTTTTTGCAAAGCTTGACATTTAATTCCATGGGAGTATCAACAGAAGTACCCTCCTGAAGACCAGCTATAGCCACCAAGTCACTAGCATACTTATGTTGATTGAGTGAAATACCAGAGGGATTACAATGCACTTCAAGACCAAGAAAATATGTGAGAGGCCCAAGATCATTCATATGAAAGGACTCTGAGAGATGAATCTTGAGCTGAGCAAGTAAAGCAAAATCAGAACTAGTGATCACAATATCATCAACATAAACCAAAAGAACAACAATAGCCATGTCTGATTTCCAAAGAAACAATGCAGTGTCATACTTGCTCTGCTTGAATGAAAATTGTAATAAAGTGGTGCAGAATTTATCAAACCAGGTCGTTGGAGCTTGTTTGAAACCATAAAGAGAGTGACGAAGTTTACACACATGTGAAGTCGAAGAGGGAAACAAACCCGGGGGTGGCTTCATATAAATACACTCTTTAAGATCCCCGTGAAGAAAAGCATTCTTGACATCCATCTGATGTAGTGGCCAGTCATTAGAAGCAACAATATCTAGAATCGTACAAACAGTAGTCATCTTAGCCACAGGAGCAAAGGTCTCTTCATAATTGACACCATATTCCTGATTATTCCCAAGTGCAACAAGGCGAGCTTTGTAACGATCCAAACTTCCATCAGATTGAACCTTGACTGAGTAAACCCATTTGCAACCCAAAGGAACAATGGTGGGAGGGCAAGGCTTAATGTCCCAGGTGTGATTGGCCTCTAGAGCGACAATTTCTTCCGACATAGCTTGTCGCCAACAATCATGCTTGGCAGCATGTGAATAGGATATGGGAATATCTATATTGGGCAATGCAGCAGTACAAGCTTGTAGACACCCTAATTTTTACCAAGTCATTTCAATTATGACAAAGAGTCCTGAATCAAATTAGTCCAAATCTTGATGGTCCATCCTCAAATTTATAAGTGCTCTTAACCAGATTTTTCAAAATCATGTCATGGAAATTTATGTAAGGATTGGGAATTCTTACAATCATTGCCTAGGCAAAATTTGGTTGATTAATTGAAGGTTCTAAAATTCTTAATTCATGTTTGTTTTCATACTCAAGTAAAGGCCCTAAGTTAATAGGATTGCAATCATGTTCTTAAATGTGTTTGTTTCGAGACCAAGTGCTGGAGTTTAAATGGTGAAAAATCATTTGCATGGGCAAAATTTGTTGATTACTAGAGAAATGTTTGAATTTTTAATTCCTGTTTATTGTCGTATAAGAGCAATGGCCCCAAGCATGCGTGAAGAACTAAAATATTTTATTAAAGGGGCTCGTGCCCAAGTTAGGGACTATAGGGAAACACGGCACAAATGCATACCAAGGGAATACAGGAAAATAATGTGCAAATACAGGGAAATAATGAGCAAATACAAGAAATTACAAAGGAAATACAAGGGAAAATCAAATCAAATCAAAATCTTGAGAAGTCTCATCCAAGCATATTCTGAAGCATCTCGGGGGTCCTGTTCACCAAATTAGCAGGAAAATCAAAAAAGTCAGAGTTGTTAAATGAAAATTCAAAATAAACATGTGCACAATAAAATTACCCTCCTATGGAAACAAGTTCTCGGGAGAGATTGCAAATTATTGAAATATTCCCTCCTCAGACTCGCAGACCAAATCTCCATTAATTGGAGAATTAATCGAATCGCGAGAATTGGGAAATGGATTTATGTTGGAACGAAATTCTGTTCGAAGGAAAGCTAGCAATCGTTCGCTGCTGGGAAGGAAAGAGGGAAGAAAAGACTTATTGGACCTTGCCTAAACCAACCCTATAAATCAAGAGTCTTGCACAGAGCAGGGGGAAGAGAATTGAGCAATTGAGAGACCAAGACGAGAATTGCAGACTGACAATGAGGAAGCATAGACAGAGGCAGAAAGAAGCTCCTAAGGTGTTCAAAATAGCAATAACCTTGCGAGGCTCTCAGAAGTTGGAGTCAATCCCTTAAGTAGGCACTCAGTAGTGCCCTCCCATTCAGAACCCAGAAGCCAACTCAGAAGCCCCCAGAAGGACCATTAGACAGACACTCTACAGACTCACAAAAAGGACCAAAAGATCGGAGGAGCAGAAGATTTTAGGTAACTTTGGGTTTTCCTTCCTTATTCTAAGCATGTAATATTGAACTGTGAAGTGTGATTGTGAAAGTAGGAACTCTGACCCGAACCCAAACTTGGGTTTGAACCCCTAGACCTAAACCTGAACCTCAACCTGACCCGGACCGGTCTCCCATCGACCGGCTGACCCTTACTAAACCAGTTTGAAACGGTATATTTAATTTCCTATTTACTTTCTTATTATATTTTTTATTTGAAAATTCAGGAAGAATATGGGAAAATCATAAAAAAATCTGAAAAATCATAGAAAAATGTTTGAAAAATATTTTTGAGGTCAAAAAATTGTTTTTGCACACTTTTCATCCAGAAAGATAGAAAACAGTTCCCTCCCAGAAAAACTTGGAAAATATTATTTAATATCTAGAAAAATTCTATAATTTTTTTAACTAAATCTGGGAGTTATTTTTAAAAAATATTTTCTCGATTTTTGTCCCTATGATTTCAAAAAAGGGGTACGGGTTTTTTAAGCCTTATGTGCCTTAGTTCTAAGGGATTACTTATATTAAATATATCGTGTGAATTTGTATGGCCTATGTTTGTAATTGTTCAAAGGGAGTAAAATAAAATGCTATTAAATTTAATTTGGGAAAATCTTCAGTTAATTAGGTATCGTTCATAGAACGGGTGTATAGGGGGTGCTAGCATCTTCCCCTCACATAACCGAACACCCGATCCCAATCATGGTAACGCAAACCGATTCTACCCTTGATTGGGTGGTAATCACGTGTTCTAACCACACTCCAAAAGGTTAGTGGCGACTCCAATATCCAATTTTTCGAAAATTATAAATCATTTAGCCTCCACGGGGCACCCTCGCTCCCGAGAAGTCACGACGACTTGGCGACTCCGCTAGGGACGTTCGAGAGTCAAGCCAGTGATTAATTGTTAATTATCCCAAATTCAAAATTAATAGCCCTTTAATTATTCCCTTCCATATTGCCAATATTGCATACTTGAAAATATTTGAATGCTTCTTTGTACATGTCGTGGATAGTATAATATGATTGTTTGCATGATGACTTGTATTTCCATTTTGTATTTATATAAGAATATTGTATGATATGTGGGGATAGTGGGAATAGGCCTGACTTATGAATTCACACACTTTTTCACGTGTCTTCTACCCAGGCTTTACCTGTTAGGACTAGAAAGGAATGTAATAGCATTTGTCCCTTCGTAGCAGCGCTTGTTGGGACCCACGAACCACTCCGCTCAGTTTGAGCTTTGTCCGAACCCTTTGGGAAGAGGATGGGGTTCATGCTGGGAACCTATTATCAATAGGAATTAGAGCCTACCCACATATACTTGTCCACAGGATTCCCTCCCTAGGTTAGAGCCTTGAGAAAACCCTGTAAAATAGATGAATCTACCTTGGGTTGGGTCAGAAGCTTCATCCTTCTTCATGTAATGTTATCTTTGCGCATATGGTTTTATGATTGACATGTTGCATTCACGTAGGCATACATCTTACTTTGTCACGATTCTAAAAAAGATCCGACTCATTCATGGAGAACACTGTAGTCTACCGAGAGACAAAATTTACAGTACAGCTATATTCCGAGAACCAACAGAAACAATGGGGTGATAGTTTGATTCAGGAATCTGTGGTGAAATTACCAACCAGAATCAGTGTATACCCTCGATCAAACCCTCGGGATGAGTTGAAAACCGTTTGGAAAGGATGGTCACCTCAACGCCGCCTAAGATTCTCCCAGCTATATGCGCACATCAGTTTTCTGCTGCACGTATTAGTAAATCTTCAAGCGATAAAAGCACTTGTGGAATTCTGGAATCCCCCATACGTTTGAGTAACATGGATGGGATAGATATGGCTCCAACAATCGAAGAATACACCTCGCTGCTACATCTGGTGAAACAGCAAACACCTTACCAGACATATGTGCCTGATCCTAGAGCATCTTTGGCAAAAGAACTGTATAATGTTGTCGGGGTAAAAATTCAAACGACTACGAGGAAAGATGAGAAAATTACTTGGAAATGCTTGAAGGAGCTAATGCAAAAGGAGGAAAGTGAAAAAGCCCAATTACATATGTCAGCCATTGCCATTTACGACCTGGTCATATTTCCTAAGGAGTTAGGAAACATCGACCAAGCTAATGTTCCCTTTGTGGCGCAGATACAGAACGGAATTAACCTAGTGCCCGAAATTTTGGCAAAAACTTTCCGGTTCCTCAACAACTGCCGGATCAAAATCCAAGAACGATTGAAGTGTTGTGTACCGCGCTGCTCTACGTTTGGATCGTGAGTCATTTGTCAAAGTACCCAAGAGGGTTTTTGTAACATCTTCTCAGCACTTCGAATTCCCTTAGCTGAATTTGAAGAAACCCAGCAGAAGGAACGATCTAATAAGACCAATTGGAATGTGAAACTGCGCAATTTGGTCAACTCGAGACTAGTTTGGCAAGCACCATGGATGGACCAGACTAGCACGATATACCGGTGCAAAGATTTCCCATGAGTACCGTTATTAGGCCCATGGGGAGGGATAGCTTATGCACCCTTGATGTTCAGGAGACAATTGGGAGCATCTCAATTTGTGCCTATGACTCACGGATTGGCAGATTCGTATTTCGCACATGAACTGGGAGATACCCAAAAACAGGTTAGAAAGTTCACAGTAGCCTGGAAACATGTATACCTGGTGGACCCAGGCGACCAAGTTGTCACGACTCAAAGGAACTACGACGCATGGCTGGCCAACAGGGTAAATCCTCAGCTCAAAGGGGTTCTAGAAACTCCTGCAGATGAGACTGAATCACTGATGGAAGATATACAGACAAAATTGCAAGAAGAGCTATGCCTAGTGGAGGAAAAGGCCATGGAAGCAGTAATGAAGAGTCAAAAGATAAAATAGAGGAAAAGTTAGTCTCTTTTTATCACAGGAAAATCAAATGGAAGAAAGCTCAGTGCATGCAATCGGAGAAAGAAATAATGGCTCTGAGAAAGAAAAGGCGCGCGCTTCAAGCAGTACTCGATTTAAAATCAAGATATTGAAGATACCAAAGCTGAAATTGAAAGGAAATCCTTTTATAAGCAAGAATTGGAAAATCAGTGGGATGAACAAAGGGACAAATGTAATCAAGTGCTGGATAAGATCGAACCATGTGTTACGAAGGCCAAATACTGGGAAGCCAAGTTCCGAGCTTTACAACGACAGACAGCCAACGTAGCACGACAAAGACCAAAAACAGCTCAAGAAGGCACGAGTCGTGCAATCAAGAACAAACTCGGAAATCCTGGTCCGAATTCAACTTAGATTGTCTAGGGGTTTTTGTAATTGAAATATTATACGAAGGAACCATTCTAACAAGAGCAAAGCCTTTTTATGAAATGATAATGATCTTTTCTAGGAATCTTGGCAAAAGTAGCATAGGTTGCATACATATTCATGACTTATTGTGTCTATCTGTGCGTTAATTACATCCATGCATCAAACATTCATTACAGACGCATTCATACTCTAAGAGAAGGATTTTCTGTGTAGAAGCAAGGAGTAAGTTCAAAATTCAAACATTGAGGCCTCTACCCATCCATACAACACTCGAAGAAAAGCTAAAGTCATGAGTGAACAACTAGAGAACAGATGCAGGGGCTTGCAGCAGGGCCAGGAGGAGATAAACGGCAATGTGAAAGATATGCAGGTTCAAATGAGTAAGGTTCTAGAGTTGCTGATGAACAATGGAAAAGTAGTGTAGGTCAACTCCGAGACAGATGCAGACCCCACTCATCCTCTAGGGTTCACCCTAATCCACAGTCAAGCCTCAGCACCTCCAGTGTTATGGAGCCATATCAATCCCATCCATGGTGAAGCAAACGTATGGGGATTCCAAAATTCTACCAGTGCTTTTATCGGTTGAAGATTTACTGATACATGCAGCAGAAAACCGATGTGCCCACATAGCTGGGAGTAGGGGTGAGCATAATTCGGGGAAAACCGAATTAACCGACCGAAATTGGTCGGTTCGGTTTGGTTAAAAAAACCGGTTCGGTCGATTCGATTATGCATTTCAATTTTTCGGGAATCGGGTTTCGGTTCGGTGAATAGAAAACATTAATTCGGTTAACCGATTAACCGAATTAATAATTAATTAAATTTTAAATTTAAATTAGTAAATGAAAATCCTTTTATTCTATTATCTATATTTCTAATTTTCCATTCCCTCTCACAGTCTCACTCCCAGTCTCACACTCTCAGACTCTCGGTGCTCTCAGTGCTCTCAGAAGTCAGAAGGCCCTCCCTCTGTCCCTCATTGCCTCTCCCTCGCTTACCCGAGCTCAATCCACTACAGTTCGCACCACCATCTTCACGCGACAACGATGCTATCGCCTGTGCCCCTCGCCATCGTGGTCGCTGGCAGAGCAGTTCGCGCACAGAGCAGTTCACCGAGAACCACCCCGGCTCCTCCTCACTGGCATCAAGCTCGCCCGAGCCCAATCGTCTCCCTAACCAACCAGTCAACCACCTTTCCTCCACATCAATCTCCACTTCTCAGTACTCCGGTTCTCCCTCTTCGCGAATCGCCTCTTCCTGGCTTCGCCTGAGCCCCTCTTCAGCTCTTCCAGTCTTCCTAGTTCGTGACCCGTCCCGATCCCGAATCCCTCTTCGATCGGCTCTTTCCTCACGTGGGCGTGGTGATGGATCTACACTCAGTGACTCAGGACTTCAAGGCTTCAACCTTCCCCCACCTTCCCTTGTTTCAGTTTGGATACACATACACTGAACTGTGATACAACAGTGATACACCTTCCCTCCTTCATAGTTTCGGTTAAAATGGTTAACCGAATTACCCGAAAAATAAATTCGGTCGGGTTCGGTTCGGTTCAGCCAAATGGTTCGATCGGTTCGGTTAACAGTATTTTTTAACCGAAATTTTCGGTTAATTCGGTTAATTAACCGAATTTGGCCGAACCGACCGTTTGCTCACCCCTAGCTGGGAGAATCTTAGGCAGCGTTGAGGTGACCATCCTTTCCAAACGGTTTTCAACTCATCCCAAGGGTTTGATCAAAGGTATACACTGACTCTGGCTGGTAATTTCACCACAGATTCTTGAATCAAACTATCACCCCATTGTTTCTGCTGGTTCTCAGAATATAGCTGTCCCGTAAATTCTGTCTCCCAGCAGACTACAATGTTCTCCATGAATGAGTCTGACCTTTTCCAGAATCGTGACAAAGTAAGATGTATGCCTATGTGAATGCCACATGTCAATCATGAAACCATATGTGCAAAAATAACATCACATGAAGAGGGATGAAGCTTTTGACCCAACCCAAGGTAAGTTTATCTATTTTACAAGGTTTTCTCAAGACTCTAACCTAAGGAGGGAATCCTGTGGACAAATATGTGTAGGTAGGCTCTAATTCCTATCGATAATAAGTTCCTAGCATGAACTCCATCCTCTTCCCGAAGGGTTCGGACAAAACTCAAACTGAGCAGAGTGGTTCGCGGGTCCCAACAAGCGCTGGACAAATGCTATTACACTCCTTTCTAGTCCTAATAGGTAAAGCCCAGGTAGAAGGCACGTGAAAGTGTGTGTGAATTCATAAGCCAGGCCTATTCCCACTATCCCCACATATCATACAATATTCATATATATACAAAATGGAAATACAAGTCATCATGCAAACAATCATATTATACTATCCACGACATGTACAAAGAAATATTCAAATATTCACAAGTATGCAATATTGACAATATGGAAGGGAATAATTAAAGGGCTATTAATTTTGAATTTGGGATAATTAACAATTAATTACTGGCTCGACTCTCGAATGTCCCTAGTGGAGTCGCCAAACTATCGCGATGTCTCAGGAGCAAAGGTGCCCCGGGGAGGCTAAATGATTTATAATTTTCGAAAAATTGGATGTTAGAGTCGCTACTAACCTTTTGGAGTATGGTTTGAACACGTGATTACCACCCAACTAAGGGTAGAATCGGTCTGCGTTACCATGATCGGGATCAGCAGTTCAATTATGTGAGGGGAAGATGTTAGCACCCCTTACACACTCGTTCTATGAACAGTACCTAATTAACTGAATATTATCTCAAATTAAATTTAATAGCCTTTTATTTTACGCCCTTTGAACAATTACAAACATAGGTCATACAAATATTCACACAATATATTTAATATAAGTAATCCCTCAAAACTAAGGCACGTGAGGCTTAAAAAGCCAGTACCCCTTTTTTGAAATCATAGGGACAAAAATCGAGAAAATATTTCGTAAAAATAACTCCCAGATTTAGTTCAAAAAATTATAGAATTTTTCTAGATATTAAATAATATTTTCCAAGTTTTTCTGGGTGAGTTTGGGAACTATTTTCAATCCTTCTGGATGAAAAGTGTGCAAAAACTATTTTCTAACCTCAAAAATATTTTTCAAAAATTTTTCAAAGATTTTTCAATTTTTTTGTGATTTTTCCATATTCTTCCCGAATTTTCAAATAAAAATTATAATAAGAAAGTAAATAATTTTCAAATAAAAATTATAATAAGAAAGTAAATAAGAAATTAAATATAACGTTTCAAACCGATTTAGCAAGGATCAACAGGTCAATGGGAGATCAGTCCGAGTCATAGGCTAAGCCACGTGGCTTATCCGAGTGAGGACGCGTAGCACAATAAAAGTGAAAACAATGGTGTAGTCCCAAGAGGGGGGTGAATTGGGTTATTAAAATTTTCTTTTAATTCTTTTTAATAAATTATTGACCTCTTGTTGATTTAACAATCACACAGCAAAGTGTTTACTTGTTTAGAAAAAAGCTTATTTACTTGTTCAATCCACAAACCAACAACTAAAGTATTCAACACAACACAAGTAAATAAAACTTAAACAATCAACCAACAATTCAACAATCAAAGTGTTCAATCCACAAATACCCAATCAAGATAGCCATTTAGCAATTTTCAACTTTTCAAGAATTCAAAATATTTTCTTGTTTGCAGCCCTATAAATATATGTAAGTTTGATTCAAGCCCTGTAGAGAATGAAATTTATTTTTTCAATGCTAACCACAACTCAAATTCCCAACAAATCGGAATTTAAATAAACTCTTAGTTAATTTATCTTTAGGTGTTAACCAACCAACGTACTCCCTTTGAGGTTTCCACAAAGTATTGATCAACCAACATACTCCTTTTCGATTTTCGCATTCCCAAATCAAAATTAAACTTAAGTTTACTTAATTTCCAAATTATGTAATATATATGATTAAGAAATTAAATCATCCACGCAGTTTATGTATGCTGAAAATAAAGAGAGTAAGGGAAAGAGAGTGAGACCGGGTTTTTTACGAGGTTCGGCTTATCCCCAGCCTACGTCTTTGCCTTTGGCAAACCATCAAAGGATTCCACTAAACCAGTTCCTTTTCGGGCAGAACAACACTGTTACACACTCTTTCAATAGACTAGAGTTGCACCTCTACAAGCGATACCCCACGCTTGGGCACTCCTTCAATAGGCTAGAGTAATCACCTCTCCAAGCGATACCCCATGCTTGATCAACGATCCAAACACCTTGAATCGTCCAAGAACTACAAGAAATATGAAATAAACGCTGCGTACAAGAATACTCCCAAACAGAGCAGATTAATACATATTCAGCACTATGTACTTCAAGAATTTAATTATCAAGATGAAATAAAATTGGAACTCAAGTATAAGATATCACCAATTCCTTCTCTAGATGAATATCAACTGTAGTTCAGTAGAATTCTCCCAGCAAGAGTGTGAGCAAGAAAGAGCTTTGTGAGAGATTGAGAATTGAATTGCTTGAATGCTGTGTGATTGCTTGGTTATTTGATTTCTTGGGTTTAAAGGAGTATTTATAGACTTTTAAGGGTGAGTTTCCTTGTTTCCTAAGTTAATTGGAGTGTCCACCAAGTTCTTATAACATTCACATATGAAAAACTAATTTTTAGAATTTTCCCGTTGAGGTTTAAAATTCAAATTCCCGTAGGATCAGTCGGCTGGACAGGCGACTGGGTAGGTATCTTTACAAGGTCAGTCAGCTGGACAGGCGGCTAAGACCCTTTTTCTGCCAAAAATAAATTCCAAAAAATTGTCCGTCGGCTGGCTGAACACGGTTCAAAAAGAGTCAGTCGGCTG
The DNA here is from genome assembly GCF_029873635.1 of Malania oleifera. Taxonomy (NCBI): domain Eukaryota; kingdom Viridiplantae; phylum Streptophyta; class Magnoliopsida; order Santalales; family Ximeniaceae; genus Malania; species Malania oleifera. The sequence continues at coordinate 101,769,844 of NC_080424.1, read as the reverse complement.
GGCTTGTCAGTCGGCTGACTGATCTCAATTCAAAATGGTCAGTCCGCTAGACAGTTATTCAACAGGTATGTTTGTCAGTCGCCTGGGAAAATTCAGTATATTCTGGTCAATCGGTTGACCAGCTAATTTTTTTTGTTTTCAAAACACTGGTCTCTGAGTCCATATTCAACCCTAAAAGAGCTTCAAAAATATTTCAAAAGATATTTAAAATATGAAGCACTTACATAAAGACTTCTTATGACTTTAGACATTCTAAGTGTTTGAATCTTCATGCTTGTCTTTTGAGCTCTCTCTCTTTGTTTTTTTTTTACTCTCTTGCTTTGCTTTTCTTTGGCTCTCTTGTCTTCAAGCTTTAAGCTTTTAGCACATTCTCTTTAACACCCACACTCTCATGATCTTCAAGTTTTAATAGATATCATCTTCGCATCCATGTTTTGACTCATCTTTGTGATCATTTTACTTTGTATTCTCATTCTTAAATCTTGAAATATCATTACTCAACCAAATATGTTAAGTTCCACTTGTTAGCATCAAAACAGGATGTTAAGCCTTGTCAGACCAACAAAAAGATATATATATACGGTTACTTAAGTTTGTAAGGGGTGACGTTCAGCTGACGTTCAAAGGCCACACGTCAGCCAACAAGTGGGGCGATGGGAAGTGACTCGGATCGTCGACGTGGCAAGATCTTGACCGTTGCAAATAAGCACAGATCAGACGGTTGTGAGGAAGCCTTGTAATGCTCAACATGTGTGGAAGTCGCTGTGCCACGTGTCGCACTCTTGTAGCCCCGAAGCCAAACACATAAAAGGCTAAAATTTTATTTTATTTTTGCCATTTTTCCCACTGCCCTCTCTCTCTCTTCTCGCAGAAGCTCTCTCTGCTTTCTCTCTCTCTCTCCCCTCGAACGATCTAAACCCTAGTTTAAACCTCCTCTATTTGAATCCTATCCTTTTGTTTCTTTTTTTCTCGTTCGATCTAAAACCACAGTTCAAATCTCCTCTATTCTTCTAGGATCTCTCTGTGCTTTGATCTACTAAAATCACCCTTCTCTTACTCTCTAAGCCCGCTTCGAGCAATCCGAAACCCTAAGGTTCAGATTCTTCACATCCCTTCCTGATCTCCAAAAGCCTTTTGTCCCATCATCTCTTTTCGAATGATTTCAAACCCCCTGAATCCCCTCTCTGTTCTCTCTCTTGGTTCTCGAATGGTTGCAGCTCCAGCTTCGTTCGCCTTTTCAATGGCAAACTGTTGGACACCCGATGGTGTTCTGGTGGTGAGGTTCAGTGCAAGGCTCAAGGGGGTTTTATTTAGATCTCGAAGGTGATACCAAAAAGAATTTTCTCTCTTGTTTAATCTTTTGCTCGTGTGTGTGATTGCTTGCTAGATCTGCTATTGTGTGCTCGCGTTTGAGCGATTCTAGGGTTTCCTGGTTCGAAGGTTAGGGTTCAGGGACGAAGTAACTCGTCCGAACTCTAACCCCGTGAGTCGCAATGGGGTTGACTCGCACGAGTCAACCCGGGGGTTCGTGTGGACTCGGTCAAGCCCGGGTAGACCTGGTGGGCTTGACACGTGTCAGGTCTAGTTTTTTTAAAAAAATAGGCTTGAGTTTCAAAACAAGTTTGGGCCTCGGGTTATTTAAAATGGTGGGCTTGAGTTTTAAAACAAGTTTGGGCTGCAGGTTCTTTTAAAATGGTGTGCCTAGTTTCAAAACAGGTTTGGGCCTCGAGTTATTTAAAATGGTGGGCTTGAGTTCTAAAACAGGTTTGGGCCTTGGGTTCTTTTGAAATGGTGGGCCCGAGTATAAAAATAAAAATAAAAAAAATAGGTTTGGGCCTTGGGTTTAAAACATATGGGCTTAGGAGGTTTTAAAACCAATTCGGGCCTCAGGTTAAAATGGTTTTGGCTCAGTGAGTTAGGTTCAGGGCCTAGTCAGTGCTGGGTTTAATGATATTTGGTTCAGTTCAAGTTCGGGCTTCGTGGGGTTTGGTTTGAAGGGGTCTAGTTTAGATCACGGTTCAGTTTAGAAGGGTTAGTTTTCGGGTTCAATCAAGGCTAGGTCAGGGCTCAATTCAAAGGGGTTGGTTCAGGGAATCTGGTTCACAGTTGAGGTTTGGGTTCCCGGCTCTCGATTGAGGTTCAGGTTCAGGTCTGGGGGTTTAAAACCAAGTTTGAGTTCAGGTCAGACTTCCTGCTTTCACAATCACACTTCACAATTCATTATTACATGCTTAGAATAAGGAAGGAAAAGCCAAAGTTACCTAAAATCTTCCACTCCTCCGGTCTTCTAGTCCTTCTTAAGAGTCTATAGAGTGTTTGTCTAGAGGGCCTTCTGGGGGCTTCTGAGTTGGCTTCTGGGTTCTAAATGGGAGGGCACTACAAAGTGCCTACTCGAGGGATTGGCTCCAGCTTCTGAGAGCCTCACAAGGTTGTTGCTATTTTGAACAGCTCAGGAACTTCTTTCTCCCTCTATCTCTGCTTTCTCACTGTCAGTCTGCAATTCTCCTCTCAGTCTCTCGATTTTGTTTCTCAATTGCTCAATTGTTTTGTCAATTGCTCAATTCTCTTCCCCCTGCTCTGTGCGAGAGTCCTAATTTATAGGGTTGGTTTAGGCAAGGTCCAATCAATCTTTTCTTCCTTCTTTCCTTCCTAGCAGCGATCGATTGTTGGCTTTCCTTCCAATAGAAATCCGTTCCAACATAAATTTGCTCCCCAATTCTCGCGATTCGGTTAATTCTCCAATTAATGGAGATTCAGGCAGCGAGTCCGAGGAGGGAATATTTCAACAATTTGCAATCTCTCTCAAAAACTAGTTACCATAGGAGGGTAATTTTATTGCACACATGTTTATTTTGAATTTTCATTTAACAACTCTGACTTTTCTGATTTTTATTTCTTATTTGGTGAACAAGACCCCCGAGATGCTTCAGAATATGCTGGGACGAGACCTCAGAAGATTTTAATTTAATTTTATTTTCCCTTGTATTTCCTTTGTAATTTACTGTATTTGCTCATTATTTCCCTGTATTTGCACATTATTTTCCTATATTCCCTTGGTATGCATTTGTGTCGTGTTTCCCTGTAGTACCTAACTTGGGCACAAGCTCCTTTAATAAAATATTTTAGTTCTTCACGCATTCTTGGGGCCATTGCTCTTATATGACAATAAATAGGAATTAAAAATTCAAACATTTCACTAGTAATCAACAAATTTTGCTCATGCAAATGATTTTTCACCATTTAAACTCCAGCACTTGGTCTTGAAGCAAACGCATTTAAGAACATGATTGCAATCCTATTAACTTAGGGCCCTTACTTGAGTATGAAAACAAATATGTATTAAGAATTTCAAAACCTTCAATTAGGCAACCAAATTTTGCCAAGGCAATGATTGTAAGAATTCCTAATCCTTACGTAAATTTCCATGACATGATTTTGAAAAATTTGGTTAGGAGCACTTATGAATTTAAGGATGAACCATCCCAACCTTCAAGATTTGGACTAATTTGATTCAGGACTCTTTTTCATAATTGAAATGACTTGGTAAAAATTAGGGTGTCTACAGAGCTGAAACAGAATTGCCAAAACTGGAAGAGGGAAACTCATACCTATCTGGGGGTACAAACACTCGAGGAGAGTGACGTACCAAGGCTCTAAAGGTATTGCAACTAACTAATTGAATTTGGAGTGTGGTAGGATCAAATATCGGATGAGCCAGCGGAAGAGACTGTGGACAGGAGCGTCGCGTATACACAACACCTAGTTTAAAACGAGAATTGACTTGATGAGGATCCGAGAACTGCTCCTCAAAGGAAGGGAGAATCACAATAGAAGAGGAGGGCATAGAGGACGCAGGAAACAAATGTTGACTTTCTAAGAAAATAACATTCCTAGAAATGCGTGTATGATGTAATATAGGATCATAGCAAACAAATCCCTTTTGACACACATTATATCCCAAGAATGCACATCAAACAGACTGAGCAAATAATTTATGTCGCTCATGAGGAGGTAAATGAACAAAACATACACAACCAAAGGTACAAAAATAGGGAGACTCCATAAGTAGGACTGGAGAAGGTAAACGATTAATCAAGTAGCAGTTTTCAGAGCCTCAACCCAGAACATGGATGGAACAGAGGATTCCAACAAAAGAGTACGTACCACATCTAGGAGATGACGACTTTTGTGTTCGGCTGCTCCATTCTGTTGGGGAATAGTGGGACATTAACGTTGATGAATAATAACTCAGTAGACAAATATTCACCACCGGAATCTGTGCGTAATGTCATAATGTCTTAATAGAAGCAGAAATGTGATTGTCAACATGCGCTAAAAACTCAATGAAAGTACGAAAAACCTCAGATTTAGAGCAAAGAAAGTATACCCAAGTAAATCAGCTACGATCATCAATGAAAGTCACATAGTATTCAAATTTTTCATGTGAACTAACCGGGGAAGGTCCCCAAACATCACTATGGATAAAGATCGGAAGCACTAAGAAGCTCTACTAGCATGCAAAGGAAAGGTAAGAGTTTTGCTTTTACCTAGTTTGCAAGAAGCACACTCAAAAGATAAAGAAGAACATTCTTTATTACCAAGTAAATCAGAGTTCAATACATGAGATAAGATCTGAGTAGTGGGATGGCCTAAACAACGATACCACACCATACTAAGATTTGAAACATTATTACGAGCAAAAGACTTAATAGAAAAAGCTGGAGAAAGTGCTGGAACAGGCAAAAGTAGTGGAAACAAGCGCCCCACCTTAGATCATTTCGCAATCAGCTCCCCCGTTACCTGGTCCTACACAACACAACCATCACCAGAAAAATTAACTACACAATTGTTATCAACTAATTGACCAACAAAAATAAGATTCGTGGAAAGCTAAGGAGCAAAAAACACATCAATGAACTTAGAAGAAGCATCTCTAACAATAGCTATTGACAAAGAACTGCCATTGGCAGTCTGAATAGCAAATTGACCAGCGTAGGGCCGAACATGACACAGAGTAGTGGGATTATTCATCATGTGATTAGAGGCACCCGAGTCCACATACCAAAGTTTAGTAGAATTGTTACCTCGGAGCCCCATTGCTGACAATGCCGAAATTAGCATGTGTTGCACCATTTCGAGTGTACAGTAATTCGCTGCAGGAGGTGCAAGAACAAAGGAGTCACCTGAAGAAGAGCTAGGGGCCGCAAAAGTCATTGTGGGGGGTACAATAACAGAAGTCTGAAATGCCTAGACCTAACAATTCTGAGGGCGGATACGACAGTCTTTGATAATGTGACCCTTCTTCTTGCAATAAGAGCAGTATTTCTTCGAACAATTAGCAGCGATATGCCCAAATTATTTGCAGCAAAAACACTGCAAGATGCTAGAATGTGCAGGCAGTCCTCGTCGTTGAGCAACATAAGCCACAAGGACGGACCATGAACTACCATGAGATTGTGCCAGAGTACCTTGAGTATTAAGCCGTTGTTCTTCACGACATAACTCACCAAAACAAACATCGAGATAAGGAACACGAGAGCGATTTAGTAGAGAAGAGCGGACAGATTCATACTTGGGGCGGAGTTTCATAAGAAATTGATCACGACGACTAGTATCGTGAAAACGTTGAATAATGGAACAAGAGGCAACAAGAACATCCATGGTAACCAGATCAGAATATTCATTCCAAAGAGTCAGAAACGCCAAATAATAGTCTTGGATGGAACAATTGTCATGTTGAAACATGGCAATTGCATGCTCTAACTGAAAACTACGGGCACTATTATCTTGATGATATATTATTTTTAAAGTCTACATGGATTGAGCGGTGCAATAAGGTCATAAGTTGGGAACAATATGTGGCCCAATCGAGCCAAGAAGCCAAGACATAATCCGAGCATCAAGCACATAAAGGACAAGCCGCTAAATCCTTGGATTTATCAGGATTGGGTGCACAATCCATGCCATCAATATGACCCCAAAGATATTTTCCCTTAAGGAAAAGTTCAAATTGAAAAGCCCATGTAGAATAATGTTGTTCGTAAACTTGGCACACACAAGTGCGAAGTCCATGCTAAATAAAGGAGAAAATTGAGAAGCCCAAAAACATAGACTGTGCTGAAAGAAAAATACTACCAAAAAATCAAGAAGCCCAAAAATAAATCAACGCAAGTACAAAGAAAACCAAGATCAACCTTCCTGCACTAAAAATAAATCGAGAACCAAGAAACCTGTTGTGCCGAGAATCACAAGGACAAAGAAGCACTAAAACAGCAACAGAAAGTTGTTCCAATAGCCACTCAGTCACAGAAATACCTAAAAAACGGAGAACCAAAGAATTCCAGAAGAGAATAAACCCATGACAGCCACAGAAACAAGAGACACCTCCGAAACCAAGACGACAAAAAAAAAAATTCAAGGGAAAAAAAAAATTAGCAGTCGGCTAGCTCTGAAACCACGTCAAAGTATTGTGTGAATGGCCGAATGGTTTGGCCTTGAGTTCTTTATATTATATATAGACTTTACAAGAATGCTATACATGGAAAGCAATTAAGTTCCAACATGATTCTAGCCCTATACATGTAAACTATAATTTGTCAAACCCTATACATGTAAACTATAATTTGTCAAGCCCTACACATGTAAACAATAATATATCAAAATTTACGCTAACTGTACAGAATAATGAAGAGAGAAATAAGGAAATAATTGTGAGCTGAAATAAGGAAAGAAATGTGGACCGCAAGGCTGAAAGAAGTGTGGACAGCAAGGCTTTTGTTGTTGCTATTCCGTTGACATGACCGCCCCATGGTTGCAGGTCAACTGGCCACAGCATAAAGCTCAAGTGGTCAACTAGCCCAAGTGAGTGGTTGACCCGTCTTGCTTTTCACAAACTCCAATAGTCAATTTTGTACTCTAGTGCCTGGTCGACTAGCTTGTAAGACAGGCTGGCCGATCAAAGAACAGACTCTAATGGACAGAAAATGGCTAATTTGGCCAAGAACTCCATAAATATGCCCTAAAGCCCAAGGAACATTAGAGAACATTTCTGTATTGAATTTCTAAGTGCTTAAACTCTTTCTTCCCTCTTAACTTGCTTATTTTGAGAGATCACAAGCAAAACTCTTGTGCTATCACTTTGCTTATTCTTTGAGAGTTTTTCTTTTGTTCTTTAATCTGTAAATCTTTCCCTGAGAGGAATTTTCTGTTATAATCAAAATATCTAGTAATTTGGTGTCCTTGCCTCCATTAAAGCAAGGAGTTAATAGAACCTCAAGGTGGTTGGCTTTGAGAGAGTGGACATAGACGAAGATTGCTAAACCACTATAAAAGCATTTGAATCTCTCTTCCCTAGTCTCCTTAATTTAAATTGCTTTACATTTGCGTATTTGCTTGATTTGATTGATTTGCTTTAAGTTTGATATTAAGCTTTTAATTTTTATTAAACCAATCCATCTCCTCCCCCCCCCCCCCCCCCCTTTTTCGAGTTGCCACTTGGGACAACATTAGTGGCGTGGAAGCTCACCAAACTCTTGATCTCAAATGCTCACTTCTCTGTTTTGAACCAATCTCTAGTTTAAATGTCAATTTGGGAAAGAGTGATTGCATCCTCATTGGAAGTCTAAATGATATAAATTTCCATTGAACTATCTCAGGCTCCATCTTGGGGCAAAATTCAATGAAAAATGAATTTGGGATCCCATCATCGAAAATTTCAGGAAAAAAAGAAAGGTTGGTTGGAAGAATAAGTTCTACTCTAAACGTGGTACATTCACCCTCATCAAAAGCACCCTCTTCAATCTCACAATTTACTCATGTCCCTCTTCCCAATTCCTTGTTCCATTGCCAAAAGATTGGAAGACACTCAAATAGGATTTCTTAGGAGAAATACCTAGGAAGGGTTTTAGGTTCCTTTAAATGGGATGTTGTCTGGGCAACCAATCCTGAGGTGGCTTTAGCCTAAAATCTCTCCCGCTCTACAATAAAGCCCTCAATGGGTAAATGGATGTGGAGAATCATTAAAAATAAGGAATTCCTTTGGAGAAAGGTTATTTCTTTAAAGTACATCCTCAAAACGTAATGGGTGGAGATCCAATGAGCCCAAGTAGTTCTATGGGGTTAGTGTTTGGAAGGCAATCAGGAAACGGTGGGATGATTTTTCACCCTCATTCGCTTCATGTTGGAAGCGGAAACACTACTTCCTTTTGGCATGACAATTGGTGCGATTCATCTTCTCTGAGTTCTCAATTTCCAATTAATTTTAATCTTGCTTGCAACAAAAATGCTCTGGTGAGTGTGTATGTGGACAACTCTATTAATGGGACAGCTAGGGTATCCCCCTTGTTAGAAATGCCCATGACTAGGACTAGGAGGTGGAATCTTATGCTGTTTTTTACAGTAGCCACCATAGAAATGCCCCTGATTGGACCAATCAGAATGTGCCTATTAGGTAGCTCAATAAAAATGGCTATTTCATGGCCAGATCCTTATAAACAGTTTGATAGCCTCTCTGAAGCCAGACCTGATTTCCCTTGGAAAGCCAAATGGAAAATGTCTATGCCAACCAAAGTTGCTTTTTTGGCTTGAAAGGAAACTTTGGGGAGGATTCCCACTCTATAATCTTCAAATGAGGGGCTTCACCTATGCCAATAGATGTTTACTTTGCAAAGAAGATGCTGTAATTGTCAATCCTTCCTGTGCCACTGTCCCTGTAGCAGATTTTTTTAAATCAGGCCGCTGTTTTTTAGGGTCAGCACTCGGTCACTGCCAAATATGTGGGGAAGGAAAGCTGGGCTTTGAATGGTATTTCTACGAATAGAAAAAGGGAAAAAGCCTTGTCTTTGGTTCCTCTTACTATCTTCTTGAGTGTGTGGAGAGAAAGAAATGCTAGAACTTTTTGAATGAATGTCTACCTCTCCCATAATCCTCAAGGATAGATGGATAAAGCACCCTTTCAAGCTAAGGAGGTGCCTGCCACCCATGCACAAACAAGAAAAAAGAGAGAGAGAGAGAGAGAGAGAGAGAGAGAGAGAGAACAAAAAGATTGATCAACAGTGCAACAGCCAGTCCACCACAATAGCATGGCTGTGAGGATGCCCCTTGCACCACCACCAACATTTGGGATTTGACACCTACAGGAAAAGTACTCTCAGATTTCTTACATTGATACCCCATACTTTCTTTATTTTAATTATCTTTTTCCATTTCACACTTGGTTACTGAGGGGCATAAATTAATCCATCCAATAGCCATATAGCCAAACTATATTGTCAGGTTTTTTCTAAGTTTGTTAGTCTTTTTTAGCATTTGTATACTTATTTTGCCCATATGCTACATTGGAAAATTTTATGTTCTTGTAAGTTGTTCTCTTTTCCTTTTATCTCTTCTCTTACTCGTTAGAAAAATAAAAAACTAATTGTAAAATATTATTAAAATGGAGAAAGTTCAGTTGGCAAAATTTAAGCACTATTTTTTTTATGTTCAGTTGGCGTAAATTGAGGCCCTTTTTGATACCCAAACCAAGCAGACCAAGCTGAACCAAATCAAATATTCTCACTCTCTTCTGTTCAGTTCTAGACATGCTTTCCATTTGGATCAATTTACATGTTTCAAAAATCAAATATTTTGATTTAGGTGTGCAATTTTGTTCAAACCCAACCAAAACCATACCAGTTACACCCCTACTCATTGGGGTTTAAGTAAGAATCTCAAGAAACTCAAAACCAATCTGCAAGAGAACTTCAAAGTTAACAGGAAGAGATTCTAGGCTCCATTTAATGTTTGGGCCTTTGGAGTGTCCGGTTTTGACACAATAAAGTCTGCCATCAACAGGAAAGGTGTTTTCCTAAGGATGCAATGCAAGTTTCAGATTACTTATTAGAGGAATTTAGATCATCCTGTGCTGTGGAGGTGAGCAGATTCCATGTCTCTTAGGCGTAAATGCAGAGAATTGTGCAAGATTTTGCTAAAGAAAACTGTGATGGAACCTAGAACAGACGTGGTTATAAAGGATGAAAGAGAAGAAGTGGCAGCAGCTATGGCTTGATAGCTTGCAGGAACATCCGGAAATTTTATTGGATTTGTGTATCAAGATTCAGTAGTGCTTACAAAAGCAAGATTGCTTAGCTAGAATTGGTAATATTATAGAGGACATCATAGGCAACGTGAATAACTTGCAGAGCTCACAGTTACATCACTCGAGAAGAGGTGGAACCAGGCAGCCCACAGATAACAGAAGGAACACCTCTGTTTGGAAAATGTTCTCATGCAGATGGATAATTTTACCTGTTTTAAATGAGATACTGTTTGCTTTGATCATTCTGTTCATAAGTTTATTTCTCATTGTTCTCTATAAATAAATAATAAATATATCCAATAAAAAGAGACCCATGTTTCCAATCTGGACTTTTTCATAAAGCTTCGTATAGAATATTACAGTATGTTCCCCTGACCATACCCAAGACACCATCTATAAGACCTACATTGCCCTTAAATATTAGTTTAAGACCTACAATCCCTTAAATATTTGTTCATACTTCATACAAACTCTTTCCTCTCTTCGATTGATTGCCTTGAACAAAAAAAAAGCACCATCAAAGTGAGAGTGCTCCTACTCTTCCAAAGAAAGAAGGGTAATAATGAGAAAAAAGAGAGGATGAAAGCCATGAAATTAATAATTTCTTTCATCAAAAAAATTCTAATTCAGTTACTCTAAAGCTTCAAGTTCTTATACCTCAATATTTAGACAAGAAAGGTTGGAAAAGCTAGCAACAAGAAGCTTGAAAATTAGTTGAAACAAGCTTTTTCCTCTGAGTCACGAGAAAGAAATGCATCATCAGGGGGTACCTGTTCCCACAGTCCTTGCTCTTCCAGAGAAAGGAGTGTAATAAAGAGAAAAATGGGGGGGATGAATATGAAGTTAACACTTCCTTTCATCAAAAGAAGATACAAACTCCCCTGGCAGCACTGTGTAGGTATGATAATTACCAGTTAGGAAGATAAAACAGGAAATGATGGATGAAACTGAAGTTCCAAATGTGAACAGAAAAATATGGCAAGTGTGAGAAAGAAAGAAAAACCAACAAAAGACATAAAAAAAAATAAACAAATGGTTTCATAATCAAAAAGGATAAAAGAAGTTGCATTCCTAATAGGTACCCAAGTGCATGTTACAACCACCACCACTTCTCTAAACCTCGGCTAATCAGTTCAGGAATCCAATGGTCAACCAGTGTTGTTCATAAACAGCAAAAATGAAGACAATCAATGCAATGAAATTAAGAACAAAATCTCAACAATTTATATTGATACTAGCAGTTATTCATGAATCAGAACTACTCAAATTAGCGAGAAAAAAAAAAATTAACAAAAATCAAGGGATGTGAAGAAATAAGGTGAGGAGCAACATAACTGAGCAGATCCGCATCTTTACAAAAAAACAAATTCACTTAATAAAAATCAGGAGGTGAGGAGAAATCTTAATAAGGTTAATAGCAAATTATCAGACCTAATTAAGAACCAACAAAGTTATAGGCACTAAACACATTTACTAATAAAACAAAAAACAGTAACATTACCAGGGAAACAAGAGAATGACTTAGGAGCATTGGGACTCTGCACCAATATTCAAGACTCCCTGGCAGTTCCCTGACTCCTCGACTTCTTAACTTTATGGTCAATATTCAACAAAAAGGTTTCTTCACCTACCATCACAACATCCTCCTTCATCCCAATTCTTCCATCCCTTTCTTTCCGCTTCTTGATAGTCCTACAAATTTTGTTTTATTCGCAAAGTAGGTTAAGGATTTGAAAGATATTTCATAAATGTAATAGAAATTTTTCTTCCAAGGTCAAGGGCTTCAATTTAAACCTGTCAACTTGTAAATCATTCTCTAAATTTTTTTCCAACCAGCTGATGCTTCCTGTGTGAGCTGGAACCAGCGACCCAGAAAAATGTAGTATTTCCACATCAAAACTACAAATATTAATTCAATAACAAATCAGGGGATCTACATATTTCAAAGGAGGGGTGAGGAGAACAGTTGGAACTAACGACCCAGAAAAATTAAGGGCCTGTATAGTTGCGGAAAACATTTTCTGTTTTCCAATCTTTTGTTTTCCAAAGAAATATAAAAAATTTAGCTTATTTTTTAATTTTTCAAGGTTTGTATTAAAGAGGTAGATAATAAAGAGTTTGTTTAAATGTGCAAAACAATTTTTTATTTTTTACTTTTAGATTTCAAAATAATCACAAAAAGGATATCTTGTTTTCCAATTTTCCAAATTTTATATAAGGTAATATTTGAAATCATGGGTTTTGGAGCTTGAATTTGGATTTGTGTGGGTTTAGAAGAAACTCTCTATACATAATCCACACAAATTAAAATCCAAGATCCAAAATTTCATACTCCCATATGCAAAGTAAGAGTTAGAAATCTAGAAAAATAATAAAAAGATGTTTTCCAACTTTTCTATTTAAATTTGAAAAATTGAAAAACAAGGTGGCATTTTTGTAATTATTTGAAAATTTAAAAATGAATACAAAACTATTTTCACAAGCAAATGGTGTCAAAACTATTTATTGTTATTCATTTCTTTCATAAAAATGTTTTTAAAATGAAAAATTAGCATCTTTTTTTGCAATTTTGTAAAAAAATAAAATGGAAAATGAAAATTATTTTCCAAAACTAAATGGACCCATTGTTATTCCACATAGAAACTACAATATTAGTTCAATATCAAATCAGGGGATCTACAAATTTCAAAAGAGGGGTGAGGAGAAAATAGCATATAAAGCATGGACACCACTGCACCCAAAGTTCTCCCAAACAACAAATATCCCAAAAAAGAACAAATAGAAATTTAAGTATGACAGAATAACTTATATAGCTGAAGCAAATGTATAAGAACCAAATGCACCAGATACTAACAGTTAAAAAAACTATTTTGAGAAGTATCATTAACAAAGCTTAAATGAATAAAAAAAATCACCTTTTGACTACGAAACGTATCACAGTTCCAACCTTTATAGTGTGTCGCTTGTGAGATGTACTGGCAAATACTCCCTCACCATGTTTCTATAGAAAAAATAAGCATGTAAAATTACACTAATCAAAAGAGACATTCGACCATCATAAGAAGAATATCATTCAATATGTATCAGTAAAATAAAACAACAAAAAATGTTGCAAAGGCATGCTTACAATTTTATATTTGAATTCTTCACGAATGTCTTCCTCTATTATGATTGCAGATGAAAAACCAAGAACAATAACATGAATGGATTCTTGAGCAAGCTTCACTACTTTCCCTTCTGGAATAATTAGAACACAGAAAACAATCAGCACAGTTAAACTTTTTTTTGAGAACTTGGGGAAAAATTAACAGAATAAAGTAAAAAAAATTAAATAAATAAATAAAACCCTAATGCAGAAAATACTAAGTCAACAACAAACAGAAATGTGGGTTTAAATCCTTTCTTGAGGTCAAAAAACCATAAATGAGTTATCTACTTTGTGCAGAAGTAGCAGCAAGGATGAGGAACTACAGCCAGGAGAAAAATTGGAAAAGAAATAGAGAAAAAAAGGTGTTGAACTGAACAGCGGTAAAGCTACTGCATGGGGAAGCATAGGGAGGGGAGACTGGGAGAGAGGAGGAGGAAGAAAAAGGGAAGCAGATACAACAGGGGAACAGACATTCACTTCTCGATTCAAATTCATCAAAACCTAACTTCCACATGGCGTTCATAAACTATTTATAAGAAAGCCTAAACTATAAGAGAAATTATACATAAGCCCCTAAAGATACATGAAATTACAAAACAGAACCTGTAAAAGACATACTTATTATAAACAAGCCCCCAAATACATGTAAGCCTACTACAAATAAACTAAACATGCTTGGCTTTAGGACCTAACAATCCAGTGAACCTATTCTTTAAAATTGGTCTCCAAATTGGTTCGAAGTGATCCATCCAGCTACACACATCCCATCCTAAATCAATTCCTTCCTTCCAAAAATTAATTCAGTCTATAGGGTAGGGGAAAGCACCAAGAGTCCATAACATTGAATAGAATCATCTCGACTCATTAGTGCTTCATTTTGGTGAGTGGAAGAACTCAAGATAGGCTTATACTTCTTCTTGTCGATGAAGAGGGCAAAAGAATTTTTGTAGGCAGCATGCTTAACCCTTGGCACAACGCCATTGCAACAGTAGAGTTGTTAGTATGTGACCTAAAAGTCATGGGTTTATAGTGTGGAAACAGCCTCTCGCAAAAATACAAGGTAAGGCTGCGTACTATAAAGCCATCGCAATCCACCCCTTCCTCAAACCAAGTACACGAGGAAGCTTTGTGCACCAGGCTGCCCTTTTTATCATGCTTAACCCTCCTGGACGACCCAAAAGAATATGACTAGTGAACCAATCTTGAAGTTAAGCAATCAATGAACATGGGCCTTTAAGTTGGCATTGCCCACCCAACTTTCGAGTGGATAAGGATGAGGTTTAACTAACAAATTCAACTTCTTTACAGTTTTAACTTCTTCACAATTCAAAAACAACATTTATACAGCTACGAAGATCAGTACTTTGAGAACATTTTTAGGGCCTAAACGCATAAAGGCATATCCCAAAATGCATACACCTTCTATCACGGTGCATATGCCTCAATTCTAAAAGCATACGCCTATTAATACCCAAATTAACTTATTTTCTAAAATAGAAATATTATTTACAACATACCTCATTAGTGAATTAACTTTCTTTAGGATAGAGCATCAGCATAACAAGCATTAAAAACTATTTCACTAATTTTCTTGTTTTGGTCTTGCCAGTGCGTGGTTTTCAAAATTTATTGATGCTTCTAATATTTACATATGAGGTAGTTGAAGAAGTTGGTTAGAAGAATGTTGTGCAGGTGATAAAAGATAATGCGAAGAACATGATAAATGATGGAAAGAAGAGAGAAATTGTATTGGAATCCATCTGTGAGACACATCGTCTAGATCTTATGTTGGAGGATATTGCAAAATTAAAGATCCATGCAACCACAATCCTAAAGGCTAAGCAAGTTGAGTAACCATTCCTATGTACTAGCAATGATGAGGGAGCATTTCACAAACAATAAATAGCTCATCCATCCCTCATTGCCATGCTTTTAGATTGCCTTTTTGACACTATAAAGCATTTAAAAACAAAAGTGAGACCTTCAATCTATGCTTTCTTTAAAGATGTGTAGCAAGCCTACATAAGTAGAAAGGCAATAAGGTATAAGGGACTGCTTAATTGTTTTATTTGACCAACATTTTTGGTCTTGGGTGGCTCATGTTATCAAGACTGTAGTCCCATTTGTTTGTCCTAAGGGAAGTTGATCCTGAAAAACAGATCCACCATGGGGTTTATTAATGAGTTAATGAATTCAGAAAAGGAAAAAATTGCCGCTAATTTTTATAGAAATGCAAAGAAATATGGACCCATTTGGAGGAAGATTGACGATAGATGGACTCCACAACTTCATCACCCCTACATGCTGCTCGATATTTATCAAAATCCTCAATTGTGTCTTAAGGAAGCGAAAAAAGGGTTTATTTGATTGCATGGATAGAATGTAGGATTATGAGGAGATATTTAGCTATAGACATCCAACCGGATTTGTTTGATAATGCAAAGGAGATTTTGTGAGTTGAGTGGCCATTGATTCTAGAATGTTGAGAACCCCAGGTAAAATAACGAGTTAATAAAAAGTAGTAAATTATTGATTATTATTCAATCTTTGTTTCTTTTTAAGTATAAACCTTCTTGTGTAGCTGATTGTTGGAAGCATTTTGGCACAAAAACCCCCGAGTAAACAAAGATTCTTATTCTTGTTCTTAGTCACACATGCAATTTTGGTGGATGCAAGAGGAACAAATACCATGTTATCTTCTAGATGGAGTTATTTATTTATTCTCCATGTTTAACTTGGTTATGCAATTATCTTCTAACATTTAAACATTTAACTAATGTAATTGTAGATTCATACCAAAAAGAAAAATAGAATAAAGCACAAAATATTGAATCTTCTAGTTTATACGAAATACAAGACAAAACAAAGAGAGAGGACCATAACAGGTAGACAGAATTATGATCCAATATTGGCGTACGAAGTAGATTCAGATGATGAGTGGATCACCAAGAAGGGAGAACACATCCTCCCAAATGATACTTGTTGGCTTGATGATGAAAATCCCTTAGAGTTGATTCTATTAGAGCTATTCCGGCAATAGTTAATGAGGGAGATAACGGTCAAACAACTCATGCTTCTAGTTGCTCTCATTCCTTAATTCCTTGCAAAGGAAGAGTAATGATTCTAGTGAGAACTTAGATAAGTAAAAGATCATTATTTATTTTTTAATCTACTAAATTAAGATTTTATTGTATTTTGTTCAGCAAATAGAAATTTTATTAAAAAAGGCATCAAGGGAGATGCTACCCCATGACAAAGGAAACAACATGAGAGAAATACCGCCTCACTGAAAAGTATCAACAAAATCAAGGATTACAAAAGAGTCCCTTCCAACTAGCCCAAAAACCCCAACTAAAGATCATAGCAATTCCGTCATGAGCCGAGCTTGTTCAGGCCATTATGCTTTCTTGTGAGTCTGTGACCACTTGTCTCATGTGTTTGGGATCGGTTTCCATCATGTAAATACTAGTGTAGGTTTACTTTCTAGTTGTAGTTTCTCCCTATGCCAAATAAGGCAGTATGACTCCTCGGTCACTTTGACGTTTCCTAGTGCCAGAGTGACAATTACATATAAAGCTCTTTAGGGGAGGGTGAGTGTTCATCAACTTGTAAAACTCACTACATATTGTCAACATGTTTAGCCTGCTTGCCTCCCTCGCTAGACACACCATGTTAATGGAGGCGTTGTTAATGAATTGCGTTACTTCAATGTTTACTACTTACTTGCCACTGTTTTCATAATTGCTTACTGCTTCCGCTGATATTTGATTGAATGATAGTTAAAGTGTTTCGTGGATGAATTGTGGTAAACGATAGGCTGGCTAGTTAAGAAAGAGAGCTTCAGCTAGCGCCGCATAGTCCTTTCACAAAGATGCGAAATAGTCGGCCCGTGACACCTAGTATCAAAGCTCGGTTAGTTACTACGTGAATTTAGTTGCCTTCATTCTGGGATTGGGAAAGCTAATGACCATGGCACCAACCAATGCTAAGAGAATCAGTGTGCTAGAAGCACAGGCTGAGACGACAGCCAACAATGTGGCCACAAAGATGGCCCAACAGAGGGGATTGTTGATGAAGTGATGGAATCACAAAAGCATCAAGCAAGTTTGATAGGTGAAATGTCAGAGGACTTTCACCATACTGTGGAAACTTTGCAATCTTGAATAGCTTATCTGAATGCAAAAATGAATTTGATGGTGCTTGCTATGGGAAACTCTAACACTTCGGGGTTTAGCAAGACCAAGGTACCAGAACCCAAGACGTATGGGGGTGCCCATGATGCCAAGGAGTTGGAGAACTTTTTTTATATGGAGCGGTACTTTCACGCGATGAGGATGACCTCAAAACAGGTGAAAGTGGATACTACGACCATGTACTTGGTTAGTGACGCCAAACTGTGGTGGCGTACTAAGTACAATGAAATTGAAAATGGACGTTGTGTTGTGGATTGTTGGGCAGACTTGACGAGAGAACTCAAGGCCCAATTCTTTCTTGAGAATGTTGAGTACAATGCTAGGAAAAAGCTGAGAGATCTCAAGCATACTGGGTCAATCAGGGAAAACGTGAAACAATTTTCTACTTTGATGTTGGATATTAGAGACATATCGGAAAAGGACAAGATGTTCTATTTTCTTGAGGGGTTGAAACCATGGGCAAGAACAAAACTTCACAGGCAAAGAGTTCAAGACTTTCTACCACACAAGCTGCCGCGGAACGCTTCACTGACTACGCTGGTAATACTACCACTTCGTCCAAAGAGTTTAGCGTAGGGGGAAACAGTAGAAAGTCTTTCAAGAAGGGCAAACCCAAAAGTGGGGGAGCCAACTATAAAGCCTCAACTTCAAAAGAAGCTTCATCATCTCAAGAGTTCAACACACCCAATGGAAAGAGTAAAATTTCTTGTTACTTGTGTAAAGCCCTCACGGAATTTTTGAGTGCCCTCACAAAGCACCACTTAATGCCTTACAGGCTTCCACTGTGGAGCAAGTAGTGGAAAGTGGTGGGGAAGAGGAGGATACCCCGAGGATGGGTGCAATGCAGCGGTGTTCGCATTGGAAAAACAGGCGAAAGCACCGAAAGTTACACAAGCAAAAGGACTGATGTTTGTGGACTTGAGAATCAATGGGAAGAGTACCCATGCTATCGTGGATACCACTCATAATTTTGTTTCGCAACGAGAAGCATGGAGACTCAACTTATCCTTGGATAAGGATACAGGACACATGAAAGCGGTCAATTCTATAGCCCAGCCCACTCTAGGAGTAGCCAAGCAAGTGGCTGTGAGGCTTAGACAGTGGGAAAGTCGTGCGAATTTCACAATGGGGCCATTGGATGAATTTCAAGTCATTTTGGGAATGGAATACTTGAGGGGGACAAAGGCAATGCTGATGCCTTCTACTGGTTCCCTGTGTCTAATGGGAGATCACCCGTGCATGGTGCAAGTCATTGCGACAAAAGGAAACGATGGGAAGTTCCTTTCAGCCATGCAACTCAAAAGGGGGTTGAGAAAGGGTGAGCATACATATCTAGCCACTGTGGTGGTAGATGAAGAACTATGCTAATAACTGGTGCCTATGACCATCCAAGCTTTGTTGGATGAGTAGAAGGACTAAGGAGGTGATGCCAAATAAGCTACCTCATAACTTGCCTCCACGACGGGGTGTGGAGCATGAGATCGAGCTGTTGCTAGGAATGAAACCACCCGCTAAGGGGCCATATTGGATGGCACCTCTAGAGCTAGCAAAGCTGAAGAAACAACTTGATGAGTTGTTGCAAACGGGATATGTTCACCCTTCCAAAGTATCGTTCGGAGTACCGATGTTGTTTCAGAGGAAACATGATGGGAGCATACGGAAGTGTATAGACTACCGCACGCTCAACAAGGTGACAGTGCGCAACAAGTATCCTATTTCATTGATTGCTGATTTGTTGGATCAGTTGAGTCGTGTCAAGTACTTAACTAAACTTGACTTGAGGTCGAGCTACTATCATGCAAAGATTGCTAATGGGGATGAACCGAAGACTACTTGTGTGACGAGGTATGGGGCGTATGAATTCTTGGATGCCCTTCAGGTTAACGAATGCGCCTAAAACATTTTGTACCTTGATGAACTAGGTATTTCGTGAGTACCTCGAAAAGTTTGTCGTGGTGCACCTGGATAATATTGTTGTCTACAGTTCCACTCTGGAGGAACATGAAGAGCATCTACGGAAGGTATTCAACGGGCTGAGGGAGAACAGTCTATATGTGAAGAAAGAGAAGTGCTCTTTCGCTCAACAGAGCATTAAATTCCTTGGTCATGTGATTGATCAAGGTCATATCCCGATGGATATGGAGAAGGTAAGGGAGATTCAAGAATAGAAGATCCCAACGACAGTGAATGAGTTGCATTCCTTTCTTGGCCTTGTCAACTATTATAAGAAGTTAGTAGAGGGGCATTCGCAGAGAACAGCTCCTATGACAAAGCTACTAAAGAAGTATCATGAGTGGAACTAGACTGAGAAGTGTTAGGGAGCCTTTGATGACTTGAAGGATGCCATGATGAGAGATCTAGTATTTGCTCTTTCGGATGTCAGGAAACCCTTCGAGGTGCAAACAGATGCATCAGACTTCGCCCTTGGAGGAGTCTTGTTACAAGAGGGGCATCATGTTGTGTACGAGAATCGTAAGCTTAGTTAAGCAGAGCGGAAGTACACAGCTCAAGAAAAGGAGATGCTAGCGGTGATACATTGTCTCTGCGTGTGGGGGCATTACTTACTTGGGTCAAGGTTTGCAGTGAAAACGGATAACTCGAGAGTTAGCCATTTCTTCACACATTCGAAGTTGACACCCAAGCAGGGCCGATGGCAGGAATTCTTGGCAGAATTTGATTTCTCCTTTAAGCACAAGGCGAGGTGCCTAAACCAAGTTGTTGATGTATTGAGTAGGAAGGCCGGGTTGGCGGCCTTGCAGATGGTAACACACCTGACTACGAGTACTGTTACCACGGCGATGCAGAAGCGCATCAAAGAGAACTTAGCCAAAGACCCAGTTGTGCAGAACCTCACGAAGCTGACTAGAGAGGGGAAAGCACGTCAATTCTGGATGGCAGACGGATTGTTGATGACCCATAGTAACCGGCTCTTTGTGCCACGAGCTGGTGATCTGAGAAAGACATTGTTGAGAGAGTGACATGACATCATGTGGGCTGGACATCCAGGATGGCAGCGCACTTTGGCCTTACTGAAGCAGATGTATTATTGGCTGCACATGCATGATGATGTGGTTGATTATACCTGAACTTGTCTCACTTGCCAACAAGACAAGGTGGAGCAAAGGAAGATTGCAGGGCTGCTGGAGCGCCTACCAGTACCATCCAAATCGTGGGAAAGTGTCTCACTGGACTTCATCACCAACCTGCCCAAAGTGGGAGATGCAGGGTCTATACTTGTGGTTATGGACAGGTTTTCGAAGTATGGTATGTTTATACCTGCACCAAAGTACTGTTTGGCAAAGGAGACGGCACAATTATTCTTTAAAAATATTGTGAAATATTGGGGTGTTCCCCAAGACATTGTTAGTGACCGAGACTCAAGATTCACCAACAACTTCTAGATAGAACTTTTTAGCATCCTCGGTTCACAACTTGAAATCTCCTCGAGTTACCATCCACAAACAAACGGAGAAATTCAGTGGGCTACTAGAAGAATACTTGTGTCATTTCATCAACGCCAACCAGAAGAATTGGGTGCAACTACTTGATGTGGCTCAGTTTTGTTTCAATGCCCAAAAGAGCTCAACAACCAACAAGAGCCCCTTTGAGCTTGTTACAGGCCAGCAATCGTTGTTACCTCACACAGTGGATGAGTCGTATAGAGGAAAGAGTCCCAAGGCGTACATCTTCACCAGAGAATGGAAACAGAATGCAGATATTGTCCGAGCCTACCAGGAGATAGCTTCTAAGCAGATGAAGAAGTGGGCATATCAGGGAAGAAGACCGCAACACTTCAACGTAGGCGACTTGGTGCTTGTTAAGCTCAATCCTGAACATATCAGGTCACTACGAGGACGAGATAGGATACTACTTCGCAAATATGAAGGACCAGTACCCATATTGGCCAAAGTCAGGAAGACATCTTATAGAATCAATCCTACGACTTGGATGAGAGTGCATCATGTGTTTCACGTCAGCTACCTCAAGCAATTCAACATCGACACTAAAGATCCGAGCAGAAATCAGCCAACCAAAGCAAAATTGAAGACAGTGCAACCTAACAAACGTGAAGTTGAAGATCCTTGCAAACAGAGAGAGAATTCATATCCTCAAAGAAGAAGCAGCGGGAGTTCTTAGTGAAGTGGAAAGGCCTTGGTGATGAAGAAATCAACTAGATTTCTGCGGAAGATATGCAACCACTCATGGACAAAGTAGAAGTGTACCTAGCGTCAAAGTCTACGAGGGCGTCAACCGCATAAGTGGGAGAGCGTCGATCAAGGCATTATACTTGCCTATGACCGCTTGTCTCAGGCATTTGGGATGGGTTTTCATCATGTAAATACTAGTGTAGGTTTACTTTCTAGTAGTAGTTCCTCCCTATGCCAAATAAGGTAGTAAGACTCCTCGATCACTTTGATGTTTCCTAGTGCCAGAGTGAGAATTGCATATAAAACTCTAAGGTGAGTGTTCATCAACTTGTAAAACTTACTAGATATTGTCAACGTATTTAGCCTACTTGCCTCCCTCGCTAGACACACCATGTTAACGGAGGTGTTGTTAATGAATTGCGTTGCTTCAATGTTTACTGCTTACTTGCCACTGCTTTCATAATAGTTTACTGCTTCCGCTAATATTTGATTGAATGATAGTGAAAGTGTTTCGTGGATCTAGTTAAGCAAGAGTGCTTTAGCTAGCACCGCACGGTCCTTTAAAAAAGGTGTGAAATAGTCGGCTTGTGACACAATTCAACGGTCCATGATAGCTAGAATGGGACAAAAGTTTCTTCAAAGGCTCTTTTGTTTCTTTCTCTCCACACTGCCCAAAAAATAGCAAGGGGAATGAGGGAAAAAGATTTCTTCCTTGCTTATTTGATCAAATCCCTTTCCAAGACCACAATTCACCTTCCACCATAGCTGCAGTTACCCACTTATGTTTGACTATGGGGATGGCTAAGTTCCACAATTCCTTGGTCCATAAGCAATGCAAAAGGATGTGATCAACCATTTCCTCCTACTCTAGGCATAAAAATCATCTATTGACAAGAGAGAAATCTTTTTTTTTTCTAAATATTGTACATGATAAGGATCCTTCCAAGAGTAACTTCCCAAGTCAAAAAAGCAACCCCAAAAGGGGCTGTCATTTTCCAAATAAGTTCCCAATGGAAGTCGGTGTTGCTCTCAGCCAGGGAGCTAAGGAATTCGTAGAATGAGCTGACCATGAAGTTTTCAACCTTGCTCAAAACCCATTTGGGCTTGTAGGAATTGGCCTAACACTAAGCCTTATAAAGAGTGCATATGTAGCCACTCAAAACAAAGGCAAGAGGCCGAAATCAGCCACAATTGAGGAAAAAGATGATGTTGTTGAAGCGGGAGAAGGGAATTTTCAAGTGGAAGGACTCCTAGTATAGAAGAGTTAGGTGAAGATGAAAACTTTGATGAAGAAGAATTTGAAAGTTCCTTTTTTAACATTTTCAATTTAGGTATTCGAATCTTAGAATCTTGGATGATGAGACATTATGATCCTTCAACTTGATTTCTTGATTCTTCTCTTTTTTTGTAATGTTATGGAATATGGATGGCTTATTCTTATCTCTTGACATGCTTCATTTGAGACTTGAGTTTGTGAGCTAAAAATGGCCTACATGGTATCTTAATTTAATGCTTTATATATGTTATTTATTATTCTAAATTTTTCTTATTTTTTATACTATATATAAGTTTTTTTTATTAATTAATCATTTTAAAAAATACGGTCCCAAAAGGCTTATGCCTCACCTCACGAGGGGTAAAAATGTCTCACCATATGCTTTTGCCTTTTTAAAACATTGACGAGGATCAACAACCAAAGCACAAAGTTGCTTATGATCCTGGTCTAATTACTTGGATGGCATCATCATTGAAGAATTAAACAAAAATTTTTCACGTTTTCATTGCCATCTTAGTCACTTCAGACTTCTGTCTCAACTTCAAGCACTTGGATGGCACCTTCTCAACCTTCTTTTTCTGCAATTGCCATGATTTGGTTAGGAGATCGTGCAGCTCGATGCCTAAAACCCTGACATTTGGAGCATCTGCTCCAAAATGCTTAGGAGTCTTCCAATGTCTCCAAGGGATAGTAGTCTAAACTCCTTTACTCAATTGGCTCCATATACACAATACTACTAATATTATTCTCAAATAAAGGGGTTGATGTGACTTTAGGAGAATTACACTACATGTCCCCCCCCCCCCTCCCTTGGAGGAGGGGAAAAAAAATTCCTAAGTGGCAGCCTATATAGTATTCCCCCCACCCCCCCCAAAAAAAAAAAAAGAGTGGCAACCTATATAGCATCCCCAACAATAATGAGACAACCATGTAACAAGCTTGGAGACAATAGTTGGCTTCAACCATTTCCTTTGCAAAGCTATCAAAACATCTTCTTTCCATTCTATATCAACAGGAGTAGCCAAATGATAGCACCTACTATGTGATCTACCACCATCTTTTCTTTGTGATTCAAATCAAAGGCTTGCAGATAAACATGTTGCTGGTAATTGTACAACTTGCTCTTGCATGATGTCTCATACCATGTTCTAATCTCATCGGGAGCTTCTTCATCTCATGTTGTTTAATCCACCAAATTCAAGTAGTTCCCTTCAATTTCGATTCAGCCAAATATAACTTTCAAACCTCATTCATGCCATACCATTGGATAGTACTCCAAAATACACCCAATATCAAATTCATCTAGAGAACCATCACCATTAAAATCTAAAAATTCAATTTAAATCCTTTACTCAAATGATCGTTTTGACATCCACAGAGCTTAAAAGCATGAGGAGCAACAACAGCTATACCAATATATGGGCCTTTTACCCAAGCCTGCAACTTTAGTTGTTAGCTTATTCAAAGTATCAGTAAATAGTCTCCAACGCATTCTCCATATTTTGTACCGTACCATGTGATAATTCCACTTTTGCAGACAATTCAGCATTGGCCACCATGCTGCTGATTTTTATATGTATACTGCAATAATATATCACTAAGGACCCTTAACAAAATTTGCCAACTCAATCTCTATTTATGTCAAACCACAAACTTGACTTTTATTTTTATTTTTTTTCAAGAACTATTTCAATTTCACCTTTATTGTGGTTTACCTCATGGAAACTAAACAAACCCTCATAAACAACTCACAAATTGAAGCAATATTATCTGGTTATTTTTTTATGCTGGCAGTACTGATGGCTTCCTCTAGATGTGTACCAAACTCAGCAATCAACTTTCTCTCAGACAACTTAAAAAATTTTGCAGAATTTTGAAAAAAAAAAAGCAAAATACCAGAGCTGGAGGCAACTATCTAAGAGTTTTGGAAGTAACGGAACCCATGAAATTTTTCCCACCCATGTGTAGCTGGTGAGAGGCACATGAGTCACCAGCTACAATTTTCTCATGTGAAACTTGGAGTGAAGGTGAATCAGAGGGGAGTGATTGTAGTAGTTGTGATGAGGTGATGAGAAGAAAGTAAAACGCTAGGGATTTTTTGAAAGGGGTCAGATGGGAAATATTCATGTGCACAAGGGGCCACATTGCCCATTGGACAGAGGACAAATTTAGCGGAGGGGCTTTCCAGTGGTGGGACATTTGATGGTTGTAGGGTGTGGCAAAGTCAGAAAAGCGGAGTTCAAAAATGAGAGGCATAATTATAATTCTTTGGGAAGTTGCAGGTTAATGAATAGTTCTTCGAATTTCCAATTGTCCTTTATTTATTTGTGTAAATTGCTCGAATTCTTTGGTTTGAAGCAATGTTGGCAGAAATAGGAAGTAAATGGCAGTTATTTTGTAGTTGTGGTTTGAGTTTTTTTATGATTCTTTGAGAATGATTGGAGGAGACAGGATAAGAACAAAGAAATAATGGTAAGTCAGTTACACATGAAGATTGTGGGTGATCAGATTTATAACAATGCTGAACTGATTCAACTGAAGCAGCAGCAAGAGAGAGTAATTATTGCCAGGAGAGAGACCAGAAAAAAAAAATAGAGATAGAAGGGTGATGAAGGTATTGTCCATGGGAGAATAATGTGGGGAGAGAGGAAGTCAGGAAGAATACGAAGAAGGAAGACGAGGATAGGGGAATCCACATTCATTACTCAGTTTAAATCCATCAAAACTAACAGCTACACAGCTTCCACCCCCTATTTATAAGGAAGCCTAAATTCCAAGAAACTACACATAAATTCATAAAGACACATGAAATTAAAAAAAAACCCCAAAAAGATACATCTCCTACAAACAAACCCCCAAGTACACATAGGCCTGCTAAAAATAAATAAACAGGCTTTCGGTTTAGGACCCAACAATCCGCTGACCATGTTCTTTGAAATTGATCCCAAATTGGACCAAAGTTATCCATCCAATTACGTGCTTGAAGCCTTACATCATTTTGATAATGAAGGGTGTGGCTTTAAATTAGCCCGCTAATTCGAGGACCACATCAGCCCACTAGCGGTACTAGTTAAAGCAAGCTGTGCAGGACTTAAGGTGTCCCCAACTCCCAAGGAATCATTTTCAGTCAATAGGATTTTGACCAAGGACCTGTGTCTCTAAATGCTTATCCTGGCATTGCCCGCCACTGGGGGTGCTCTCTTGAAGTTGCTAACCAATCAAAAAGGTTGTTTGGACTTGACCAGAAAATCAAATGACAATAACACTAGACAACAATGTTTGTACAAATAATGAAATACCTATGTTAAAATTGGGAGAGAGGTGTGTGTTTGTGTGTGTCACAGATATATTACGTGGAGAATCAGAATAAAACCTAAAAGCATGTCTGGCTTAGGAGAGAAAAGCAACAATTTTGTCTTCAGTCTCACACCAAAATAGGGATGAACCCCAGGAAGAATCTTTGCTTTTTTATCTAGAATGTGAACATCATAAGCCAATACAACTCCATCAAAAATTTCACTGAACCTGCAAATGAACCAAAATAAAAATAATAACAAAAAATAAATAAATCAATTAGACAGGCTACTTTTTATGATAGCAGCTAAAATAGGTTAATCAGAGAATTAATGCCATCTAAGCATATGTCAGTTTTTAGAATAATCATATCCATACGAGTGAGCAAGCTAATAATTTCTGCATCATTTAGTATTCCATTTTTGCCAAGACAAGCTACAAAGGAGACAAAAGGTGTAACTTGAAACTTTAAAGATATTATGGAAAGCAGTAAAATGCAGGCCAACAACAAATCAGTGGGTATGCTTTCTGACCTGTGCAATGAAGTAGTTCATCCAAAACTGTGAGTCTAGATATACACATAATTATAAGGCATTCGAACTGTACGTGTAGCATTGTTGTCAAACATTTTCACCAAATCCACTAGGCACGAGAAAAACTTATAGTTTCAACATTATTGACCATACTAATACCAACCCAATCCATATTTTTCGCAATTTTTTACGTTTTACCATGAAAATACAAAAGGTGACACTAGCCTTCCAACAACTTTAAAAACATGCATCCCAAATCCTAAGTGATACTCCCCTCGTAAATATCATTCAAAACATAATGTGTGGGACACAAAAGAGCACCACCTCAAATTCAAGATGTAATGTTTGTCAAGTTGTCAAGAAGGCTAGCATTTTTCACATATGAATGCCCTCACCCCTGGGCCTGGCATTGGCCCGTCCAGGCATATGCAATCTTGTGTTCATCATGTAAAAGAATGAAATTTCATCAATAAGACTGGACCTGAGAAAGCCAAAAAGGGTCTACCTTAGGGAAGTATTGCACAAACCATCAAAATGGCAATGTTAGATTGGGTTTAGCAAGAAAAAACTTATATTTGGAAGCTAGATACATAAAGGCAGCCGATTATAAGTTTCTACAAATTTTCATCATTTTCCTATATTTTCTCAGGAAGAGGAAAGAGATGAATGACATAAACAAGTTGATAAGAAATTGTTCTCCCCAGAACGATTACAAGATAACCAAGCAAAAGCGGGAAAAACAAACGGCAAACTTACTTGAAAAGCAAAGAACTGAGTTCGCGGAGGATGGCCTCAGAAACTTTAGCCGCCTTGGATGGGTGTACATATACCACCAGGTTAGCATCTGATACTTGCAATCCTTCCATTTAATCTGTATCGATTTGCAAGAGTGTTAATAAGGATGGGGTCAAAATAGTGATGTGAAACTAGGGTTATTCAGTCATTTTTTGAACTGGTGCAAAACCCTGGCTTTCTCAGGAGTGAGAATTCAGTCAACCGTATAAGCCGAAAAATTTTGGAATACGACTTCCTAACCAACCAAATTACAATTGGATTAATTGGTTAACGGATGTTAACAGAACAGATTTTAGTTCGAATTCCTACTCTGAACTTCCAGCTGCAAGCATTCAATATTCAATAAATTATATTTCTACTAAAATAATTCAAACCGTCCTTAGTTTAATGTAATTCCTGCTGCATTATGCAATAAATTACACATAGAATAACCTTGATTTTTTGAGAACGAAATGAGAATGAGAGTTAGAGCTGAGCTGAAGTTGAGTTTCAAGTGGGGACGTGACTCAGCCGGTGCAGGTAGTGCTGGTTGTCCTAGCAATCAAGCTTGGATTTGGGAACGAATGGAGAGTAATCTGAGAACAAACAACTGAAGGATTCTCGGAGACTGAATCACTGAGGTGACGGCAGCGCCGCAGAAGGAGGCTGCCTGCCTGCGGCTGCTGGCGCTAGGGTAAGGAATTTGGGAAGGAAGGAGGGGACTGGGTGGGGGGTGGATTTGGGAATTACTGGGGTGGTAAACGGGTCAATGGATCGGGCTCCGCTCGGGTCGTTAACGAATGGGATTCACACGGGTTGAGTTTGGATTCAGATTGGATTGTTAATGGATCGGATTCATTCAGATTTTGAATGTTTATAAACCAGTACATAAGATATAAAAGAAATTAGCGTAGGCTGGGTAGCAAATGGAATAAAGTTGAGTGACACGGGAATTTAACTTGTTTGATTTGGGCTTGATTAATAAGCTTAAATTATAATCATTTATGAGTTATTTTAATAAGATTTAATTAAACTTAATAAATTGTTGTAGTAAACTTAAAATTGGAACTGTAGATAAAATTATTTAACTTAAATTTCACAACATGAATTTAGTGATAAAGTTAATGCTTAAGTTTGAGCATCTCGTTAGCTTGATTTAGTAAGGGTTTGTACGCTTGTTCATTGTATAATAAACAAGTTTAAGTACATATATTGAAGTTTAATATGAGTTTGATTAAAAATTTAATAAACAAATCTGAACATGATAAAGTTTGAATCGGCTCGGTTCGATTTGTTTATAGTCCTAAATCTAACCCTACTCAATTAATTAACAAATTATAAAGGAGTATCTGTTAATAAATATGTAATATTTGAAAAAAAAAACTTTTTTATTGTTTTCCTTTAATATTGTAAGTTTTTAATGAATGCCAACTAAAATTTTTAAAAAAATTAGTACTTATTTTGACTACTTGTTATTTTTCTATTTAATATTTTAAAAAATTTAAATTAATTTTTTTTTTAAAATAACATCAATAGATTAAATAAACAATTTCTTTGGTTGCGCAACCTAAACTCACTTACCCTAGATAAATGAATTATATTTGAATAAACTCAATTATGAAAGGACTATTGTATTTAAATTCGAACTCAATTTAAATAAATTGTTGTTGGGCATTGACCCTCTTCATGCCACCCGGCAATAATTTGAAGAGATTTTTAGCTCCGGTAACATTAGATTGTTGTTTGGATTATTTGGTCATGAGCCAATGGGACATTGGGCCTTCTTCTTTTTTTTTTCGGTTACGCCGAGTGTCTTGACGTCCTCGGCTCATCCAGTTACATGATATATGATCACTTGTGGCGTTAAGATGCACTCAAACTAATCTTTCGCCCACGTTGTTTGGCCCCACAGCCAACGCAAGAGGTAAATTCAGGTTTTTACTCAACGAGGCAGGAATTGAACCCGGACTTATACTGTCAAGCAACCCATCGCAGATCCTCCTACCACCTGAGCCAGCCCCCGGGGGCAACATTGGGCCTTATTGGTTTATGTGCATTGGGATATTTAGGATTTGTATAAATTGAGTCGGGTAATATATCTTCTACCTATTTGTGTGGCTAATGCATATTACAAGATTGTATACATAGAAAATATATACTTCAATTAATTTTGGTTAATCCATCCGAATACTTAAAGTATTTGATCGGATCAAAAAGTCAAAGGTTTTGAAAACTCAAACCAAGAAAATTCGTTTAAAAATTAACTGAAACAATTGATTAAATTTTATTTGGTGAGTGAACGTAATAATGTACCAAATGGTAGGAGGGCATTCATTGGTATTATTAATTCAATTAATTAATTAAATTAATCAATTTAAAAAAAAAAATCTCTACTAACAAAACCAAATTCTTTTTTCAAAAATTGAATTGTTAACCAACTAACATATAATTTGATTAATCAGTTAACCGAATTTAACAAATATAACCCATTCCAAATAAAATTATGAGTAATGAACTAATGGTTATGGGATATTCGGCCCTTCTTATTTCTCAATGGATTAACACACACACACACACACATATATATATATATATAAACATTAGGATAAAAGACACTAACCTCCCCTGAGATTTGGCAAAAATACAATGAGATTTCAAAAATTTCAGAAACCTCCTTTGAGGTTTTAAAAAATCTAAGAACCTATCTTGAAATTTTCAAAAAGACACAAATCTTCCCAAAAAGACAAGTGTTTTTTTTTTTAATAGGAGATTTGTGTCTGTTTGACCAAATTCAAGAGAGGTATATGATATTTTTTAAACCTCAAGGAACGTCTCCATCTTTTTGCTAAATCTCAGGGCAAGTGAGTATCTTTTATCTTAAATATTAAAAATATATATTAATATATTAATATATATGTATATGTTGATGTGAATATATAATTTTTAATATATATGTATGTATATATACATTAGTTTAGTTAATCTTGGCAGACCAAATATACTAAGGGTCCAACAAACCACTAGAAATTATAAAACTAACTAACCAAAACATCAAATTTGAATGCTTGGTTGATTCAGTATATGCTAAATTGTGCTTAGTCTCACTCCTAAATGTACAAAAATAATAAATTTTTTGTCCACATGAGATTTTTATATTAGATTTCTCTAGTTTTAATGTACTAGGAAAAAGTAAGGGGCATTATTAGAGAAAAAAGATGAGTTAACATATTGTATAATTCAAACTCAATAAAATATCTAGTTGTTGAGGAATAAAAATGTCGAATGACCTTCGATGAACGTTCCGATTTCGATCACCTGAAAAGTATGAAAGAAGAGTGGCTTTAAAGACTTGGAGTGGGGATCACTCTGATGCCTAAGTAAAAGATTGTTCCAAAGAGGTTGTAAGCAACAGTAAAGATGGGTTTAGAATGAGATATCTTAATCTTTTCTCTGAGTCCCTATTTATAGTGAAAGAGTTTGACCCGAAAATGAAGTGTCGTTTATTAGCGAATTATGGTGCGGGCGTGATTAGCTCCGATTATTACCCTGTTAGCGTGGATTGCTCTAGTCACTATAAGGCAAGCAACAATTGCTCCGATCAAACGATTGATTTGAGCGGTAACTACCCTCTTAATGCTGTGATCTGGTCTCCCCTAGGTAGGTGATATATTTGGGGTGTATCACCAGCAGACCAAAAGAAATTGAGTTTGTGACTATGCCCAACAAATAAACATAGTTTGAATGCTCAAATTACTTAAATAAGTGGAAGTAACGAAGTGTGACATATGCTTATCACAAGGATAATAGCAAGAGTTATCATTCGAAAAACGAAAGGAAAAGAAAATTGGAGTGTCACTTAAACTCTTAACTACAACAATTTAAACAAAAAAACATAATTGAAATTTTATATATTACAAAAAAAAAAAACACGTTGTAAAATAGAAAACAAACACAAAAAAAAAAATTGATGATGAAAAAGATAGCATTTTAGAGCCAATTTTGGCAAGAGGAAGGGACGGAGGGGATTCAAGCCCGTTTGGAATTTGGAAAATATTAAGAAAAGAAAAGAAAAATATAAAGGAATCCATATTTTTATGTTTGGTTATTAAGATAAGTAAGAAAGGAAATTAAATGAAAAATATACGAAATTCATGAACAAAATTTTGATTTTACACTTCATTAATATTTAGTTTTTCTTAAATTTGAATCATATAAAAATAAATTTATATTTTAAATAAAATTTAGTATATAAGAAAAATATAATGAGATATGAGTTTCTTTTTTATTTTCCTTTCCTCTCATTTTTTCAAGTAAAATCCTTAATCCAAACAAACCTAAAGAAAAGGTGAGACGAAACCGAGAACCCAATTGTTGTATTGACTTCTAGTAGGGGGGTTCTATGTAAGAGTATTTAATTGGTTGAAAATGCTTTGCAAATCTGCTTGTAATTTTAATTAAGCATGTATCAGGGTCGAATCCCTAATTTGAACTATTTTAAAGAGTAATGGTCCTACGAATTTGTTTTAAAGTGCTATTTGGGAGACTAGTTTATTTTAATTTATAAGTGACTCAGAGCTTACTTTTAGTTTCTTGATGGCAAATAGGGTACAAAGTATCTTGGATGGGGAATCTTTTTTATTACTAGGACATACAATATTAACTGTTACTGTCTTGATCATGAATTTGAGCCTATAATTAATCTCTACTTCCTAAAGATAACACTAAAAGCTCTTAACCCTCTCCCCAAAAAAAAAAAGGGGGAAAAAAAAAAAGCTCACCGAAAGGACCTCCCATCAAGTCCTATCATATATTTAATAAAAACATTTCAAATAGTGAATTTCATATTGTAAGTGCCACGTAAGAATTGATGGGACTCATTATTTGAAATGTTTTTATTTGATCAAAAGGCCTGACAGCAAAACCACTTTGATCCTTTTGAAAGGTCAATATAGTCCTTCCATAAGAACCCTACCATCCATCAGTCAAGCATGTCAATTTAAATGTGAGGGAAACTACTTTTATCCGAAAACCAAACTATTTGTTTTCGGAGTTTAATGAGATGCAGCTATGCACATACTGCTTTATCAAAGTTGTTTTCCATGCAAGAGACTTATTTTTCCAACATGTTAGTTTGAAGTCAAGCTTCTAAGGGCCAAATAATGTTGATTTTTTTTTTTTACAACTTACTAGATGGAGTACTTAGTAGAATTTCTTGATCCTCCTATAAGATTATAAGATTTCAAGAAGACAATTGGACCCCATTAACCAATATAGAGAACGTGATGAAGATGTCCTTAAATCCATGATACTTACATACTTGAATCAAGGATTTTATATAGAAACTGAAAGAAAATGAAAAAAAAAATACATTTTCCCCTATATTTTTTTCCTCTCTATTAAATACTATCAAAAATGAAAGTTTGTTTTAATACAACTAATAATTAAAAAAAACTAAATATAAATGTTGTGTAAGATCAAATTTTTGTTTAAAGAGTTAGTGTATTTTTTATTTTCTTTCTTATTTTTCTTGATTCATGATATTTTGTTTTCTTTTTATAATATTTCCCGAGTTCCAAATAGGATCTTAAAGAAAATTTTCAATAAAATTCCATTATAATTAATCATATGCATTTGGAAGGTCCAGCCATTTCGGGCCAATAAGAACAATCTTTCCTTCTGAATTTCAACATACGCTACATCTATATAAAATCTTTACACATAGCTATGATTTTATAGAAATATATACTTTATCAAAACTTAATTAGCACAACTACAAAGCAAGATTAAGGATGCATGTTCAAAAAGCTCAAACAATAAATTAACCCTACCTCTTATCTCTACTATCTAATTGGCACATAAATCGGTTATACCTACCTAACTAGCTATTTGGCTAGCCATGTTCCACATGCTAAATATTTTGATAAATTAATAAACGCCTTTAGATAATGTGTCTTTTTTTCTCTCTCTGAAGGCATCTTGAGTCTAGGCTATATTATGAAAGATAGATTAACATTCCATCTCACATTCTTTCCTCTAGCAATAAATATGTCTCAAGCTAGTTAGCTAGTTCACCATCTCTTTTTTTTTTTTCTCATCTTTAACTGTTCATTTATTATTCTTTTAGGGTTCGTTCGAATCAAGTATTTTGGTAGGGAAGTGAAAGGAAAGGAAAGGAAAATGAGAAGAAAACTCATTTTCCGTTATAATTTTCTCTTTATATCAAATACTATTAAAAATAAAAAGTTCTTATTGAAGTAAGTCCCCGACCCGATATATCTACTGAGAGGCAAATATCTACCCCGACACTAGAAGTTGCAGTTGAGGCAGATGAGGCCAAGGAAAAATTAGAGGAAGTAAGTCCAAAATTGAAGAAGTTAGTCGACATGGAGGCTGAGACTAGTAAGGAGTACTGACTTGTGGTACCCTATCCTCAGAGGTTGACAGCTGGTTAGAAGAACAAATACCATACTGAGATTCAAAAGATCTTCAAGCAGGTGAAGATTAATATTCCGCTTTTAGATGCCATTCGGTAGGTTCCTTCGTATGCAAAATTTTTGAAGGATTTGTGCACAGTGAAGAGGAAATTGAATGTAAAGAAGAAAGCTTTCTTGACAGAGCCGTTAGTGCATTGATATTAAGTGAAACTCCTCAGAAACTCAGAGATCTTGGTTCTCCCACCATCTCCATTATGATAAGTGAATCTTGTATTGGGAGAGCTCTACTTGATTTGGGGAGTAGTGTGAACTTGCTACCATTCTCGATATATGAGCAGTTGGGGTTAGGTGAGCTGAAGAAGACCTCTATTGTGCTACAATTGGCTAATAAATTAGTGAAGGTGTCACGGGGTGTTATTGAGGACGTATTGGTTCAAGTCGACAATTTCTACTATCCGACAGACTTTGTGGTTTTGGATATGCAGCAGCTTATCTCTACCATTTCCCAAGCACCTGTTATACTTGGACGCCCATTCCTTGCTACCTCCAATGCGTTGATCAATTGCCAAAGTGGAGTGCTAAAGCTCACATTCGGGAATATGACATTGGAGATGAACGTGTTTAATGCTTGCAAGATGCCTAGTGGTTGTGATGACTCTGAGGTACGTGCAGTTGATGTGATAGATGATTTTGATCTTTCATAGTTGTTATCAGTGTTTGGTTCTGACAGTGCATTTAAGAATGACTCTCCCGAGCAACCTGATGTTTTTGATGAGACAGTTCCTTTTTCTAGAGAGTTGACAGAATCTGCGGGGCAGTGCACAGAGATAGATGGTTCCCCTCAATTGTTAGATGCAGGTTATATGAGTAGTTGGCGTAAGCCAACTTTTGAAGCTCTTGACTTACCAGAAGTCATGAAATCATCAGAAGAAGAAGTCCCTGCACTTGAGTTGAAGCCACTACCTGAGGACTTGAAATATGTTTTTCTGGGCCCAAATGAGGGCACATTCCCTGTGGTAATTTCTTCTCATCTTACTTTGAAGTAGGAAACTGAGTTATTGCAGGTATTGAGGTAGCATCGAGGAGCAATAGGCTGGACTATTACGGACATCAAGGGTATTGATCCTGCAATCTGTACTCACAATATTTTTCTAGAAGGAGATGCAAGGCCAGTTTGTGATGCGCAGCGGAGATTGAATCCAACCATGAAAGAGGTGGTAAAGAAAGAAGTGCTGAAACTATTAGCTACTGACATCATCTATCCTATCTCCGACAGCAAGTGGGTAAGCCCGACATAGGTAGTACCAAAAAAATATAGTTTAACTATCATTGAGAATGCTAGTGGAGAGTTGATCCCATCTCGGAAAGTAACGAGTTGGAGAATGTGCATTGATTATCGTAAATTAAATTCTGTTAGCCGAAAAGATCACTTCTCGTTACCCTTCCTAGATCAGATACTCGAAAAAGTAGTCGATAATGTTTTTTATTGTTTTCTAGATGGTTTTTCTGGGTATTATCAAATTGTCATAGCACCAAAGGATTAAGAGAAGACTACCTTTACTTACCCGTTTGGTACTTATGCTTTTCACAGGATGTCATTCAGATTATGCAATGCACCCGCTACTTTCCAGCGCTGCATGATGTGTATTTTCTCTGACATGTTAGATGAGATGTGTAAAATTTTTATGGATGATTTTTCTGTATTTGGTAAGTCTTTTGACACCTGTTTGAAAAATTTGACCGTTATCCTAAAAAGATGTGAAGAAAAGAACTTATTGTTAAATTGGGAAAAGTGTCAGTTTATGGTAAGTAGTGGTTTGTACTTGGCCATTTAGTTTTCTGAGCATGGTATAGAGGTCGATAGAGCCAAGGTAGAGTTGATTTCCCATTTACCCGTCCCTAAGACATTGAGGGATATTCGTTCTTTCCTTGGCCATGCCAGCTTCTATAGGCATTTTATTCAGAATTTCAGTTGTATTGCTAAACCACTGTGTTCTTTATTGCAAATTGAGACTGAATTTTTATGGACTGATGCATACCAACAGGCTTTTGAGATACAAAAAATATATTTGACCATGACACCCATTATGCGACCCCTTCGGTGGGACTTGTCGTTTGAGATTATGACCGATGCTAGTGATTTCGCTCTTGGGGTTGTTGAGTTGATGACAAACCTTTTGTCATCTATTATGCAAGTTGTGCCTCGAATGATGCTTAGAAAAACTATACCACCACTGAGAAGGAGTTGTTGACTGTTGTGTTTGCTTTGGAAAAATTTCGCTCTTATGTCATTGGATCTCCTGTTATTATTTTTACTGATCATTCTGGGTTGAAATATTTGTTGGCAAAAAAAAAAAAAAAAATGCTAAGCCTAGGTTGATCAGATGGATTCTACTTCTTCAAGAGTTTGACATCACCATTCGAGATAAAAAGGGAGTAGAAAATGTTGTAGCTGACCATCTTTCTCGTTTGCAGCTAAATGATATATTTGTATCCCTTTCTCCCTTAAATGATGATTTTCCTAATGAGTGTCTTTTTGCAGTGTCACACGCTCTTTGGTTTGCTGATATTGTGAACTACCTTGTCACCGACCGAATGCCAGACCATTGGGTAACTCAGGACAAGCGTAAGTTTCTTGCAAAGGTATGACACTACTATTTTGACAATCCATATCTGTTTAAATATTTTTCTGATCAATTGGTTAGCATATGTGTGCCCGATGATGAATTTACCTTTGTGATGCTTTTTTGTCATAGTGAAGTGTGTGGAGGCCACTTTGCTGCAAAGAAAACTATTTCAAAAATTTTGCAAAGTGGACTCTACTGGCCTACTATGTTCAAAGATGTTGAGAATTTTTGTAAAGCCTGTGAGGCTTGTCAGAAATTAGGGAAAATCACAGCAAAGAATGAAATGCCTATGTCTCCCATTTTAACTCTTAAAATTTTTTACTATTGGGGGATTGATTTTATGGGACAATTCCCAAACTCTTTTGGGCATTCTTACATTTTAGTTGCTGTGGATTATGTCTCAAAATAGGTGGAGGCTATACCTTGTAGAACAAATGACCACAAGGTTGTTATCCGTTTTCTCAAGGAGTTATTTGCACGTTTTGGCATGCCCAAGGCTATTATTAGTGATGGAGGGTTGCACTTTTGTAACAAACCATTTGAAAAACTCATGCAAAAGTATGGAGTGACCCATAAGGTCTCTGCTCCATATCACCCTCAGACTAATGGTTAAGTTGAGTTGGCCAATAGAGAGATCAAAATCATAATTAAGAAAACGATGCGTCCTAATCGAAAAGACTGGTCAGAAAAACTTGTTGATGCACTCTGGGCCTATCGAACTGCATTTAAAAAGAATTTAGGGATGTCTCCCTATAGGTTAGTTTACGGTAAGGCATGTCATTTACCTGTTGAAATTCAGCATCGCGCCTTATGGGCTATAAAATAGATTAACTTTTCACTTGATGATATCAATAGTTTAAGGAAATTACAGGTATGTGAGCTTGAAGAGTCTAGGAGGGAAGCTTACGACAATGCCCGCTTAGCAAATGAGCGGATAAAGTTGCTGCATGATAGGAAAATCAAAGACAAACAACTTTTCCTTACTCAGCAAGTGCTTCTCTATGACTCCAGATTGCATCTGTTTCCTGGGAAACTGAAGTCCCGGTGGGGTGGCCTGTACATCGTTGAAAAAGTTCATTCTCATGGTGCAGTAGAAATTGTAGATCTAAAGAATGGCAACAGCTTCACAGTCAATGGCTAGCGTCTCAAGCCTTTCATGACTCCATTCGATTCACACGAGGAGGTCTTGCTTCTGTAAGACCCCAGGGGAGTCCTCTGACCTTTCTCATTTACTCTTTTCTTTTTATTTTCGTTTTATTTGTTCTTATTTGCATCTTTCTTTTCTTTTTCTACTGTGTTTGTTGGTTGTGACTCTTTATTGTTCTTTTTCTTCTGTTGGTTTGTTTCCCCCATGCATATCTTTTCCTATTTTCCCTTATACTTTCATGTTGAGGACAATGTCCTATTTTAATTGGGGGGAGAGAATTTGCATGTGCAGTAGTGTGCTTCCATGTGAAAAAAAAAATTCAATGTGAGAATTACATGTGATGTTTGCATGTCAGTTAAGTTCACATTTCGGAAATATTGTTATTGAGTTTAGAGCATGCTGAATTTCTTATTTGTGAACTGACTTATACCCTTCACATACTGGCGTATAACTTAAGAATTACACACTTGAGTCATTTAGGCGTAGTTTCTCTTTATATGATTTTGTGACTCCATGAAGAATTGATTGGTAGTACAATCGTGTTAATCTGGTTATATAATTTCTTGTATTTACACAACATCTCACGAGGCTAAATAAACACATTCATGTGATTCATTACATTTAGGATTTCCTTGTGAGCACTAAGAGAACACCCATGGCGACTATAACACCTTGTGAGATATCTTTGAGCTATTTATCGTCCTTTTGAGCGTTAACATCAAATCAGAGTTCATGGAACTCAATTCTCTTTTTTTGGATGATTCCTTGTACGCTAGTCCCTGTTTTTTTTTTACTAACCTAGATGTGACATCTAGTGGGGAGATAGAAGCCTAGGTCTTGTAGCCTACTCAAGATGTAAAGGCTGAGCCACCCCTAGAGATAGACTTAGTTCATAGACCACTATTCGAGCTCAATTCCCATTGAAGGTATGAAGATAACAAAAGAAGTGTAAAGATTGTCCTAATTGATCAAGAAAAGACAGAAAATGAAGAATGAGCAGAAGAAAGAATAAGAAATAAAAATGTGCATGAAATGAAAATGCTAATGGCGACTCCACAGAATTACCACAAAAAGTCAAGGACACGACACATGTTTTCCACGTATGAAGATTCTTCAACCATTTAATGCCTCAAATGTATTCACGACAAGTTTGTGAATAAGTTGATCTAGGGTGGTCTCGGTTGGATATGGCAAGTAGGTGAGAAGATGCTAGGGTGAAGGTCCCGACACCTCATAGATAGACTAGATCCTTCTCAGACTAGTTCACTCCATATACTTAGCGTTCGTTCCTTTCAGTATGTGGGATGTTTGATCGCGACACTCCTCCTCACATATGGCGAGTGAAACCATTTTCTTTGAGTGATCTTGAGGGTATACCAGTTAGGCCGAGTCAAAGCGACTGTTTTATAAGTGTCCACTGGTATCCCTAGGTCACACACATCACACACACCTCGAGATTTTATCGATTTATATTCGAACTTATATGACCACATTAACTATGAATTGTACCGCTGATTTACTTCATATGAGTATATTGTTCTTAATTGTTATATAAAAGTTGAAACTTGCATGAGTGACGTGCTTCGGAGTTGTGTGCGTTGAATATGAAAGAGTTAGTGTGAAATTCAGTTATGTTCTTGTATGTGAAACGGTATGGTTGTGTCGCATGTGCATTCATTTCAGTTTTACCGGACTTCGTAGTTGTGGGCACCGTCCTAAAATTCATTCACGTTATGTGCTAGAGACTAGCAAAACGTTAGTTGGAGGGTGTGATTACATGCTAAAACTGCGTAATTAGGCATCTTAACCCGGGCTTTACAACTTATATTTTTAATTAAATGACCAATTACATCTAATATTTTAACAAAGTGTCGTTTTTATCATTTTTTGAGTTTTATTGCACAATTTATAAATTTTTGGCAATTTTGTATCGCGAAAAATTCACGGGAACCAAAATCGGCACCTGTCCGTAATTCATACATAACTTTTCCGTCCAAATTCCGATCAAGACGATTCAAATTTTGGGAGAAAGAGGAAAGAATTATCTAAAACTTTCATATTTTTGAGTTTTGCAAGAAACAGGCTCTAGGAAGGTCAAAATTGATGTTGAAATTGTTGTACCTACATAAGACAAGGAACTATGTGGACATAATATATTACATGTGAGCCATGAAATAAAAGCAAATTAAATGAATGGGCCGCTTCAATGTGGGTTGCTGGAATAAAAACACATGAAGGTGCCGTGCACTCAAGAAAAAGAAAGCAAGGAGAGCCATGGGCTTTGGAGGGCTTAAAAAAATTGAAAAAAATTGTTTTTTTTTAATGCATTTGAAAAGTCAACAATTGAAGGCTTCTTGTGGGGTTTAAAGTAGGATTTCTTAGAGGGTTTACGGCTGGGGTTGCTGGCAATGGGCTAGAGGGCAAGAAAAGGAGGGAAAAGAAAAGTAAGGGGAGAAAAGTCAAAAAGTTGTGGCTAGTTTTAGGCTGAGTTTTTTGTAGGGTTATTGGAGTTTTTCTCGAGAGGTCTTCAAGGGAGCCGTGCTAGGGGGTGCTGCGGGCTGCTGCACAAGGAAGAACTGCCGCTGTGTTGGGGGATTTCTCACGGCAAACCCTCCATTGATCTCTCTCTCTCTCTCTTTATTTGAAATTACATAATTATTTGGGTTATTCTTATTATTAAGTTCAGTTTATTTATTTTATTTAAAATCAATGTTGGAATGAAATTTTATT
The DNA here is from genome assembly GCF_029873635.1 of Malania oleifera. Lineage (NCBI taxonomy): Eukaryota > Viridiplantae > Streptophyta > Magnoliopsida > Santalales > Ximeniaceae > Malania > Malania oleifera. The sequence goes on along the minus strand of NC_080424.1, from coordinate 101,729,465 downwards.
TGGTTTATTTTTATTATGAAAGTCGGTTTGTCTTTTTTTTTTTATTTGAAGTCATTAAATCTTGTTTGAGTTAGATTTATTGTTGAGTTTAGCTTGTTTTTATTTAAAATTAGTGTTAGAACAAAATGTTTGTTTAAGTTAATTAGTGTGTTTAGTATATTTCATTGTTGAAGAATTCATAATTGTTTATTTACTTTTTGTTCCTTATTTTAATATTTGGTTGAGTTGATTATTGGATTGGATATTTTTTTTTACGTTAGTGTTAGGTTTGTTTATGTTTAAGATATTGCTAGCTTAAGTTCATTTTTAGTTGAACCAGTGTTAAGTTCAGTTTATTTTTAGAGATTGTTGGATCTATTTATTTATTCAAATCATTATTGTGTTGAGTTGGAGTCTAGTTATTTTTGTTGAGTTATTAAATGGATTATAATGGGTTGACATAGTTATTTAGGTTATTTAATTTCATAGTATTTATTTTATTGTTCATGCGTGTTAGGTTCATAGTTTAAGTTTTGTGTCATTTTAATTCCATCACAAATTCTCCAAAAACCCAAAATTTCGAATCTGAACCATGTTCAGTAAAATTTATTTTCTTATTTTCTTCTCTTATTTCACGCTAATTTAAAACTAATTTGCATTCTCCGTGGAGACGATCTGGCCTATTTGGGCTAATTATTACATGACATAGCTCCTATACTTGGGATTGCCCTAGTGTTACTCATTTTTAGAAGTGAGTCATGTATTCTATGAAGCATAAAAATGAAGTGTGATATTTTCCTTAAGTGGAAAAAATTAGTTGAAACTCAAACTAGCAGAAAGATTAAATGGCTCAGATAAGATAATGGTGGTGAATACACGAGTGACCCATTTATGAAGGTATGTCAGGATGAAGGTATTGCTCGACACTTAATAGTTTGAGATACACCACAGCAGAATGGGGTGGCAGAGCGCATAAATCAGACATTGCTGAAGAAAGTTCGATGTATGTTGTCCAATGCTGGGTTAGACAAAAGGTTTTGGGCTGAGGCTATTGGATATGCGTGTCATCTCATCAATCGTCTACCATCATCTACAATAGGGGGAAAAACACCCTATAAGGTATGGTCTGGAAAGCCTTCTAGTGATTATGATTCTTTACGTGTATTTGGTACTATGACTTATTATCATGTTAAAGAATCTAAGTTGGATCCAAGAGCCAATAAAGTAATATTCTTGGGGATAAGTGCAGAAGTCAAAGGATATCGTCTTTGGTGTCTATAGACGAAAAAAATGATTTTAAGCAGGGATGTGACTTTTGATGAACTTCCGATGATGAAGAAAACAATACGCAAGGAGTCACGAGTTAAAGAGAAGACCAATGGTACTCAACAACAGGTAGAGGTTGAGACAATTTTGGGAAACCTAGTGAGAAATGAGACTACACAAGGTAACTCTCCAGTTACGGTGGGGAATAGTGTACAAGAAGAGGAGATTTCAATGTCGAGAATCTTCACAACTATAAGAATCAATTGTTTCTCAGAGGCCAAGACGAGAAATTCGAAAACCTTCTCCGTATATTGATATGGTGGCCTATGCACTTCTAGTTGTGGATGATAATGTAACATCCCCCTTAACTTATCACATAATAAACATAAATAATAACAACGTCAATCCGAACTCATGGGTAACAGGGACACTTGTCAATCACAGCGAAAACCTAAGCAGCAGTAAGTATAAAATCTCAATCATCCAACCATAAAACATAATACCAAAGTCTATTTACACCAAAATAGCATACATATATTTTCAATCTCCCATAACGTTCCAAATACAACTAGGACTCACAACAAAATAATCTTGACCCTAGAACAAAATCTTACCCTCATAGTAGGGTAACTTAATAAGCTCAACGGCGGCCACGACCCGCCGATCTCTCAAGGTCTCCTGAAAAATATATTAAGTTTGGGGTTGAGACACATTTCAGTAAGGGAAAATAAACTAAATATAGTTGTGTGGCAACATGAACATTTAATGCAATTATACATATACAATACATTTCATATATCTGTAAACATTCATCATAATACTGAATCCTCATATACTTTCATATTTATTAATAAATCATAACGTTCATAAAATATCTGTTATAACTGATAATACTGAAAACATACCCAAGATGAATAGCTAGCTGATGTCATGTATTACCCCCCATGACGGGTTGTGCAGCCCGAAGGCGGGACCCGACAATGCTTGGTTGACCACTGTCGAGTCAAAAATGTCTGTAAGTACAATGGGCCTGCCACACCCTGGTCCGGACTACCAGGTGGACGTCTACAACTATACACTGAAAGCCACATCGACTATCCATCTCCCACCCCCTCGTGGGGTGGTTAGTACAAGTCTGAACATAGATATCTGATCTATATAGCTACGATACCGAGCTCTTGAAACTGAACTAAACTAACATGTTAGAAAAGGTGTATTACCAAGAGGGGGGGTGAATTAGAAATATTAATTTTTCTCCTAGGTTAAGTTAGAAGTCAATATGTTTTGGTAACCTAGGGTCCTTCTACAAGGTTCCAAATGTGTTGATAAATAAAATGCGTGGAATTTAAATCATGCACACCATTCATACAATAACATATACGTGCGGTAAATATAAAGTGCTGAAATGTAAATAGACACACGATATGTTATCGGGGTTCGACCAACTATGCCTACGTCCCCGCCTCTAGCTCGCAAGTTAGATGATTCCATTAAAAGCTCACTTAAGGGTGGAGCGACACCATTTACAACCAAGTCAAATTAACACAGGGCCAACCTCAACCTTAACTAGGTCAATTAGCGGGGCTGACCTCAACCTACACGCCTTAACAGGACGACGCACCTAGTTTTCCTAACCGGGTCTAAGCCAATCCGGGACTATTCCAGGGCTAGTCTCCCTTTTCAGGCCCGTGCCTAGATATACAACAAATGTGTATATAATCAAATGGTACAGTGATTGTGCTTTCGTGTAAAGCAGATATGTACCCAAGTACGCGCAATAACATACATCACAATATGATTCAATATGTAGCTCAATGTGGTCTAGATGGTTCAACTCTCAAAGTATTTTCTATCAATGTAATGCATACGTGAGAGTGTCAAACAAACAATCTTTGTATCACAAGATACGTTCAATATAATAATTCACACAAAGATACTAGCCAGACAATAAGTATATTTCAATGAGCAGGTTTCCTCAATCATATGATGCTCTAGTAATATATATATATATATATTTGGTTTGCAAAAGATGTTCAATCTTTGTATTCAGCAAAGGATATGTGAGTTGATGAATATTGCAACAAAGATCACTATTACAGACACAAATATCTTTTAACAAATATATCAATATAAATCACACAAGATATTTGAGTATGTTTTGAAAATGATTTTGCAACCTAAAGACAAATACAAGCTTCCTAAGAAATTGCAACACAAATGCAATACTCAGAAGCTTAAGCAAGTCTTCTTAGGATAGGCTTATTAGCAAAAGCCCCCTAAGAATCCATAGGTTTGGCTCTCACAAAAATCGTGTCAAACAAATACAACCAAGAGAGCAAACCTTCCCAAACACACACTCAATCTACTTACAAATGATGTATGCACTTTTAAACGATAAGCATGAGTGAATGAGGCCCAAAAATGAGTAGTATAGGGGTTTTTATTTTTTAGAGAATTCTTCCCTAATCAAAGTGGCTAATCACTACTTATTTTCTCAAATGAACTCATATATATAGACATGGGAGAAAATATGACCATTGGGGACCTATTGGATATTATTAGGAAAGTTTAATGATTTTTAGAGCATTTTAACCCTTTTTAAAAAATATTAACTGCGGTAAAAAATCAGGGCAATCCGAGAGGTCCGGTCGACCAGAAATGTTTTGATCGACCAAGTCTCATATGCTTCAGTTGACCAGGGGACTTTTGAACTAAAGGCTCGGTCGACCAGGAGAGGGCGATTCCTCAATTTTTCGAGGTTTGGTCGACCAGGGCATTTTGAACTACCTAGTTCGGTCAACCAGACCGCTGTGAATTCTCCCGAGGACCCTTCGGTTGACCAGGTAGTTAGAGTACAAAAGTGGTCGGTCGACTAGATGGTCAAAATATTGAGCAGGGAGGTTTTCGGTTGACCAGGGCCTTTTGAACTACCTGGTTCGGTCGACCATATGGTCAAACTTTGACCTAGGGAGGTTTTGGTTAACCAGGGCCTTTTGAACTACCTGGTTCGGTCGACCAGATGGTCAAACTTTTGACCCAAGGAGGTTTTGGTCGACTATGGCCTTTTGAACTACCTGGTTCGATCGACCAGGAAGTAAAAAAGTTGACCAAAAAGGGTTTTGGTCGACCGGGGCTTTTTGAACTATTCTGGTTCGGTCGACCAACTAGTCAAACTTTTGACTCAAGAGGTTTCGATCGACTAGGGCTTTTTGAACTAACTTGGTTGGTTGACCGAAAGTGCACCATGTGAGCATTTTGGTCCCGTTTCGAAACATACAAGCCCTATTTAAGTGCATAACAGACAAATGTGTAAATGTGTGTGTCTTAGGGTCACTTGGGGTCCAATTTAAAGACACCGAAAAAGTCCGGTGTCGGTCAACCGAAGGGAAAACCCTAAAGTCTTTCTAAAGTCCATTCTCATTCATGGTTTGTTTGAGCTTACATAGAAAATCATGCATGTGTTGTGTGTGCTTATTACAAACCAAATACCTACTTACTATTACAGACCAATATAAATATATTACAATGCTGAATTATAAATTGGTCTTCAAGCTTTTCTTGTTTTGTGCACATCTTGATCTTATCACTCTTAGTTCTTGCACAAAACCTCAAACACTCATTAGATACAATGAGTATTTGTCATAATCAAAACCGGGCGTGACCAATAAGGTCAACATAATATTCGGGTTTTGATAACATATAATATATGATACTATAGCATCTTTCCTAATTTCATAATTACAGCCTCGTGCCGAACATTTTATATATATAACATTCTGAATATAAATCAATTATCATGTATTTCAAAATCATCATATACTGCATTATTACGAAATTCCCAAAAACATGCTTATTCGTAAAATTGCTGTAACATAATACATTTCATGAAAAATAATATTCATGCCACACAAAGCTGAGTAAATACGTATGTTTCATTCTAAAATCACATTCTTGTATAACAGCAGTATTTTCCCAATAACATACATTTTCTCAATAATATTAAAATATAATACATATTCCCTGAAAATTACTTTGCTGATAATAATAATAATAATAATACGTATGGAAAAATAACTGTTTTAGTTTATTCCCTTACCTGACTACTGAGAAAGCCCCTAAAATATCCTGGTCTAACACCCGTAGAATTCCCTTATTAATACCCTGAAAATGAAAACTCATAGTATTAAACTTTAGTATTTCCATGTGTATATCATTTCCTATAACTACCGCAAGACCAAATTTGACTTAAAAAGTCTTACTACAACTCAGAGATGAATTCCAACTTGCTTTCACCAACGATCCGCTCCGGAAGATTTGGAGAGAACTTCCCCAGGAGCATCGTGGTGGCTTCAGATTGTCGAACCAATGTTAATCCGGCCCAAAATCAAAGAGAGAGAGAGAGAGAGAGAGAGAGAGAGAGAGAAAGAGAGAGAGAGAGAACCGAAGGGAGGAGAGAGAGGATGAGAGGTTTCTTAGTTTGGAAGTTAAAATTCGGATTTTTGATATTTATAGGACTGGATTTGTCGATGAGTCCTTCAATAATTTCGTCGACGAAATCCACTCCTCGTCGACAAAATTCAGTATACTCAAAAACCTCGCTCGGTATTTCCTCGTTGACGAAATTTGGTTTCGTCGACGAGGCCCTCTTATGCCCTCGTTGACGAATCCCCTGTGTTTGTCAATGAGGCCTCTGATAATTCTCTTTTCTCTTTATTATTTTAAATATCATTTTTATTCGGGTTGTCATAGATAATGTTCCTTACACTTTCAAAGGAGCTATGAAAAACTCTAAATCAGACAAGTGGAAAAGAGCGATGGGTGAAGAAATGCAGTCTCTTCATCAGAATCAGACTTGGGAGCTAGCCTAGCTTCCCAATGGTAAGAAAGCAATTGGTTGCAAATGAGTTTATGTAAAGAAAGAAGAATTTCTAGATGTAAATAATGTTCACTTCAAAGCTAGATTGGTAGCTAAGAGCTACGCACAGAAGGAAGGCATTGATTATAACAAGGTATTTTCTCCAGTTGTTAAACATTGTTCCATTAGAATTTTGTTGGCTTTGGTAGCACAATTTGATCTTAAACTAGTTCTGCTCGATGTAAAAATTGCATTTTTACATGGTGATTTGGAAGAGGAAATCTATATGACTCGGCCAGTTGGAAAAGAAAATTGGGTATATAAACTGGGTAAATCGTTGTATGGTTTAAAACAGTCTCCAAGACAGTGGTACAAATGATTTCATCAGTTTATGATGGGTTAGAAGTACATCAGAAATAAACATGATCATTATGTTTATTTTCGTAGATTACAAAATAGATCTTTTATATATTTACTCTTGTATGTTGATGATATGTTGATAGTTTCAAAGAATAGGGAAGAAATCAACAAGTTGAAAAGTCAGTTAAATCTAGAGTTTGAGATGAAAGATATTGGTGAAGCAAAGAAGATACTTGGCATGGAGATTCGCAGAGACAGAATGAGAGGAAGAGTTAGTTTGTCTCAGAAACAGTATTTGAAGAAGGTAGTACAAAGTTTTGGCTTGTCTGAGCAGTCAAAACCATTAAGCACTCCTCTTGCTCCTTATTTCAAACTTAGTGCGGTTTTATCTCCTAAATTAGATGAGGAACGTAAGTATATGTCACAGGTTCCTTATGCAAGTGTTGTTGGTAGTTTGATGTATGCAATGATTTGTACTAGCCCTGATATTTCACAAACTGTTAGTATGGTGAGCAGGTATATACATGATCCGGATAAAGGACATTGGCAAGCTGTGAAATGAATTTTGAGATATATTATGAATATGATTGATGTTGGTATAATATTTGAGAAAAACAATACTATTGATCAACGTGTTATTGGATATGTGGATTATGATTTTGTAGGTGATTTAGATAAACGTCAATCAACTACTGGATATGTTTTTACATTTGCTAATGGTCTAGTGAGTTGGAGGTCAACCTTACAGTCTACCATTGCCTCGCCTACAACAAAAGCAGAGTACATGGCAGTTTCAGAGGCTGTTAAGGAAGTTATTTGGTTGCAGGATTTACTTGAAAATTTAGGAGTTGTTTAGGAGCACATTGTTGTATTCTGTGATAGCCAGAGTGCTATTCATTTGGTAAAGAACCAAGTTTACCATGCACGAACGAAGCACATCAACGTTCAGTTTCATTTTATGTGGGATATTATTGATGGAGGCAAAATACTTCTTCAAAAGATTGCTACAACTGAAAATCTCGCAGATATGTTGACAAAAATTGTGACAACAATCAAGTTCAAACATTGTTTGGACTTGATCAATATCCTGCAAGTCTGAATATTTTTGGAAGGCACCAATGATGTGGAACTCCAGAAAATGTTGGTGACTGAAAAATTTGTTGAATTTATCGTCAAGGTGAAGATTTGTTATTTTTTGTCCCACATTGGTAGAATAGTTCCACATTAGTATAAAAGGTTGTTTTGAATTTTTATATTATTTGTCCCACATTGGAGAGAAGTGTCTTTTGGACTTGAGGTTGAAGCTATATAAAGAGCTCAACTCTTCATTTGTAAAACACACCTTAAAGTTGTACTTTGTCTAAAAGTAGTGGATTGATCATCGGCGCCCAAGGATGTAGGTAATTATATACCGAACCTCATTAATTTCTTGTCTTGTTCTTTTTACTGTTTTATTATTAGTTTTTGCATTGTTTTAATTTCTTATATATTCAATAGCAATAGTTGTAGTATTGGTGTTTGGCACAAGTGGAGTGCCCGACACAACAAGGACCTCCCTTAAGGTTTGTTAAAAAGACACAAACCCCCTCTTGTGTTTTGTAAAAAGATAAGTTTCTTTTAGAGGAGGTCTGCATTTTTTTAGCAAACCTCAAGGGAGGTCTGTGACATTTTTGAAACTTTAAAAGAAGTTTGTAGTATTTTTGAAATCTTAGGGGAAGTCTCTATCTTTTTATTAAGCCTTAGAGGAAATGAGTGTCTTTTGCCCTAAATGTAATTAACTCTCTTTCCAAAAAAAAAACCATGATTAATTTCCCTTCCCATAAAAATTACCTAAAAAAAATCATTGTTAATTTCGTTCCAAAACAAATTACAAATAAATCCATGGTTAAAAAATCATAGTTAATTCTTTTGTAAATTGGTTTTTTTAATATTATTCATTTTTGCCCCATTCAATTTTATATTAAAAAATAAAATATAATATTATCTAATGATTATTTTTTAAACGCACTATTATTATTATTTATAATAAACTATATTTCTTCTATATGAAAAGTAGAATATTATTATTTATCTATATTTTATAAAATTTTAGGGTTGGGCCAAAGAAAATTTTAAAATATATTTCAAATAATCATATATTGAATAACTTGATGAATATCCAAAATTAAATAAATAAATTAATTTTTTTCTCTATGAAAAATTAGCTTAGTTATTTTATAACATTTTGAATTAAACAAAAATAAATGTTTCTATTGCACAACAATGAATCTACTAAAATCAATAATTAAATTGGCACTTCAAACTCAATTCTTTTGTTAAATAACTATATGAATTATGGTTTTTTTTGTAGTTGTTAATCATGAATGAACTGTGGATTTCTTTATAATTTGTTTTGAGAAGAAAAACTAATTATGGTTTTTTTTTTTTTTGTAATTTGTATGGAAAGTGAAATTAATCATGAACTTTTTTATTTGTTTTGCAAAAAAAGTTAATTATGTTTTACTTATGTGGTTTAGTGTATAAGTTGTCACCACTTGAGTTATCTTTACCTTATTGGATTAGTCTATGAATGACATGATAGACTCTGTCTACATAATAATTTATCATATAAAATCAAATTTTTGTTCATTAATGTTGACATCCTTCTCCAGACCCACCTAAGAAGACCTAGTGTAATAAAACTGGTTTTAAGTCCGATCAAGTCTTGGTCATTCTATTTTGGAAGAAGAATCCCGATTGTGTTCCATCGAGTCTTTTATAAAGCAGGTATCTAGGAAAATTTTGAGTCCTTTTGCTATAATTTTTAAACTATGCTTTTATAAACGTTCTTTTAGTTGCAAAATAAATTTCTCTTACTAGTTGAAACCATGTAATTAATCCCTTGTAGGCTAGGTTTTGTTAAATGAGTCCTTGGTTTCCAACCGAGTCCTTTGAGTTCTAAATATTACAAATCAAGATTGGCACCCTCTTTAAAATTAAGTCCCTAAGTGCCCACATTTTCAAAATTGAGTCAGAGTTCCTTAAAATTTTTAATTTGAAACTAAGTTTTGTGCTTTTCAATTTGAGTCCTAGATCTTTCCAAAAAATATAGTACATAAAACTTTCCAAATCAAGTTGTTAGATTTTAAAATTAAGTCATTTTTAAACCCTATTTTTATGCATCTTTAGTGGCAAAGTTGATCTCCTTTCTTAATCTAAGGGTTATGAAACAAGTCCCATATTTTAATTTTAAAACTGAGTTTTTCTAATTTTTAATTGGATCTTTTTTCTATTGACTCATAGAATTTTTCAAATTGAGTCTTTCTAATTTTTGAAATTTTAGATTTTTTAGATTAAGTCTTAAAGCCGGTGGTCTTAAGGCCATACTTTATTAACCAGGTATTCTTAGGCAGGTTTGACTAATTTTGATAATTGGAATTTTACTTAGCATTAAAATAAGTGAGGTCACATTTTATTAAGGGGAGGGTACGCATGTCCGAGTTACAACAGAAAAGATACAAAAAGTGAAAAAGTGCAAAATACAAGAGAGTGTATAGAGGTTGCATACAACAAGGTACGAGGGCACATCTGATATAGGAAATGGAATACAGGAAAGTAATAAGGGAAGTGTACAAGGAATGGTCGTAGGCAGTGAGGTACGGTGGTACATACACAAAAGAAATACAAAAATACTTTAAAAACAATAAAATGCAAGCAAAATTCCAAGCCCTCCATTTCGAGACTGTCACTTGGATGACCAAGTCCCTTGCGCACAAAAAATAAAAAGGGGCAAATAAGTTAAGTAATAAAATCCAATAAAATGAGATCACATGGGCAAAGAATAAGTTTGTTAAATGAAATATTCCCTGCCAGTGCAGGGAATTCTATTGGAGGGGAAAGGAATTGGCGCCAATTGAACCCCCAGCCTCCCTATTTAATGGGGAGACTCGCATTGTAGCAAGATCACAGGGAGAGAGCATTGCAGAGAGGCTTTGCAGAAACTAAAAGAGGAAGTGCAATTAGAATTAGAGAGGTTTTGTAGAAATTGAAAGCAATTAGAGAAAAGGGAGAGATTCATAAAAATAGGGAAGCTCTACAGAACCAGAGCAATATAGAAGCAGAAAAACAGAGCAGTAGCGGGGCAAATTCCAGAAAGCTCTCCACACACTCAGGACCCCAACCAGATTTTCAGACGAACCTCGAGAAGAGGGAGAAGAAGACAGGAGGAGGGAAGAAGAGGAGGTAAAACATACAATTCTCTTCTTTGTCTCTTTCAATTCCTAAGTTCATTGCTAGCTATATGTGTGTGCGAATCCATGTGTACCACTCTCAGTATTCAGGTTCTCACTTGAACCTAAACTCAGGTTCCACAAAGCTCAGACCTGAACACACGACCCGAATCCGAAGTCGGGTTCAAATCCTTCAACACCCACTGAATACCCAAAACCCTTAAACCAGACCCAAGCCTCGAATTGGGATCCCAAACCCATTTTCAAAATAGACCCGAGACTCATCCCACTTCATTTTGAAACCTCCAGGCCCGGGTGTGAGTTTTGAAGCCAAAGCCCAACTTTCCAACTAAAACCCAAGCCCAACTTTCCAAACAAACCCCAAGCCTAGTGTTAATTAAAACCCAAAGCCCCTCTGTCCCTTAAATAAATCTGACGCCCATCTCTAAAATTTTAACCCCAAAGCCCATTTGAAAATTTATCTCTAGCCTGTTTTGTTTTGAAATTTACCCAAGCCAAACCCACTTAAAAAATAACTCGAGCCCATTTGTTTTAAAAAATATCCCTAGCCCAGTATGTTTTAAACCAAGCCCATTTCGTTTAAAAAATGCCCCCGACCCAGTTTCTTTTAAACCAAGCCCACTCCGTGTAATACCCGCAACCCGTTTTCATTTTTTAAACCTCAAGCCCATGTTTAGATTAAACCCAATACCCATTTTAAAATCAAAACCAGCCCACTTTTTAATTTAAAATGACCCATTTTCAAAACCAGCCCACTCTTTAATCTAAAGTCAACCCATTTTCAAATCTTAACTAAGCCTATTTCAAAAGACTCAGGCCAAGCCCAGGCACCCTAAACCAACCCATGAACCCACCGAACCTAACTCGGGCTTAACCAAGTTCATTTAACCCCACGGGTTGACTTGCACGAGTCAACCTGGGCATTATTCACCCAGACCGAGTCGAGTTGACTCGTCTCCATCCTTTATCCTAAACCCTAACAAGACTGGAAACCCTAACCTGGAACTATAATGTGAAATCTCAACAAATCCTAACAACCATCAAAGCCAATCGCAACCAGTATCCCTAGCACACATACAAAAAATTGATAAAGGGGGAGGGAAAGTACTTAGCTTTTGGAAGGGACTCTTGGTTGGGTGTCCTCCTTGGTCTTGCATTAAACCCTTCGAGCATCTTCTGGTGCTTGATCACCCACCGTGGAAAATGTAGATCAACCCCCATTATCAGTTGAAGAGAGGGCATTGAAGGGTGTTCAAGGATTATGGTTTCTAAGGAAAGGCAGAAGTTGCTAAGAAAGAGATCGAAAAGAAGTTCAATTTGAAGGAGAAGAAGAATTGCAAGTCACGACGAGCTGCAAAAGAGGCAAGAATCAGAGGTCTGAGAAGAAAGAGGAGGAAGAGAAGAATGAAGAACCAGAAACCCTAGGGTTTATGTTCGTAGGAGAATACAAGGAAGAAAGGAGAAGGTACGGTTTTTGAGTTTTTAGGGTTTTATGTTCAAAGAAGGAAGAAGAGATAAGAGAAGAGAAGAGAAGAGAGGAAGAGAGGGTGTCGAAATGAGAGAGTGAAAAGTGAGAGGAAGGAAAATTTTTAGTTTAAATATGTCCGCTCCCAGAACCACGGGATGATGACACGTGGAGCAGTGCCATCCGTTCATCAAAAGGGCTACGCTAGCAGATCTTGGCCATTCAAGTTGGGTTTCCTTTAGACGATGTAGATGAACGCCACGCCATCCATCAGGGTGCCTCTCACCAACACCGTTTGATTTCTGATCTTCTTCAACGATCGGGATAGCCCTGTGTCAGAAGTATCATGAGTGCTTCCCCCTTTGAGCTATGCTTCCCCGATCCGTTGCGTGACACGTGGCCGCCTTGTCCCCTCACCATCAATGCATGATGTGGTTTCCTAGCAACCGTAGGATCCGTGGTGTCTATCTACACTTCAGATTAAACCACGTTAGTGATCCAGAACTATGTCCTATCCACCGTTGGATCAACACTCCTCATCAACGACCATGATCACCCCGGGGCAAATGCCTTTTCGTATACTTGCCCCTCCATACTCCAGGTGACACGTGGGTCACTTGTTTCACGCACACATAGAAGCATGCGTGCTTCCCCGTAGCCGTCAGAATTCCCCTAGATCAAAGGCCACGATGGTGCCACGTAGCCTATCAGAGTCTTCATTGACCCATCCACTCAGTTGTTGACACGCGGCGTGGTCCTGACCTGGACCTTAAACCGGTTTCCATCGAACTGGTCAAAGTTTGACCGATCTTCCCCCCTGAACCAGTTTCCATCGGTTCTTCTTATTTTATTTGTTGACCTTATAGGTCGCACTCGGTTTTGATAATGACAAATCTTGATATTTAATGTTTTTCAAGTGTTTGTGCAGGCTCAAATTAATCTTCCAAGGAAGGACACTTGAAGAAACAAGAAGACCGTAAAGCTTTGTAATTTTACATTGTAGTGTATTAGTCATATTTGTAATAAGGTTTGTAATAATAATTTAGGGTATGGATTGTATGCTTATCACCTACACATCATGTACACAAGATATAGTGTGAGCTCAACCTGACCATAGTAAGACCCTAGGCTCACACACACACACACACACACACACACACACACATTGCATAAAAAATGTGTGTGAAATAACTGTGCTTAAAATCGAATATATCTAAGCAAACCAAGGGGAGTCGTGCACCCGAGAGAGAGCCCGAACCTCAGCAGTTTAAACTGCCTCGGGCGACCGAATATTGGAGGTCAACATGTTGACTTGTATTCGAGTGACCGAATTGAAAGTATACACATAGTCCTCAGCCGCTCGAAAGCTTCAGAAAAGACAACTTACTAACTCGGGCGATCGAGCATTTCAGTTCAAAAACAGACCCAGGCGACTGAACACAAAAGTTTGGGCACTTGAACCATGTACTGGGCACCCGAAGTCACGTAGCTTTGCTACTGACTTTGATTCGAGCTGCCGAACTAAGACACGGGCGACTGAATCATGTAGAAGATCTTTTTCTGCTGTGTCTTCTTGGGTGACTGAACCTTGGTTCAGCCACCCGAACTCTAGTCGATTAAAATTAAATTAACTGTGGTAAAACCAGATTAAGACGGGTTAATTGGGTTTTAATTGTTTGGGACTTTTTTAATAATACCCATCATATCCCGAACGGTTACAATTTTTCACTTGACTATAAATATACCTTCATTTGTAAAATTAGCTATGGATTAGAAAAATAATTAGCGAAGAAATTCTCTCTATTTTGAAAATCCTCTTTTTGCCCAAATACTCTCAACTTGCCTCTTTTGATAAGATCTGAGATTGTGAGAGTCCTTCGTGTGTTATTGTGATTGCTATACTGTGCTAAAATCTCCCATTTGTATGGTTGTTTTATATATTTCTCTCAGGGAGTTTTAGCTTAGGTTTAACCCACAGATTTCTTCGTTATAAATCTAGTGTGGGATTAAACCAAGGAAGTTTAGGATATTTGCATTTAATTGCAAGTGTCCGATAGCTTGATTTTCAGTGTGCAAAGATTTTTTCAAACTAACAAGTATTTCTTCAAACTAGTATTGTGCATCTTTCATTGAGGAAAATCTATTTGAAGCTAGTTTGATTATTTGCTTAGTTTACTTGGAATATTGATATGCTGTTGAGATATGCTATTTAGAATTCCAAGTTGTTGCTTGTGTTGAAATACTCTTGAGCATCATACTGATTATTTTGTGTTGAGCATTGATTGAGCAAAACATACATCACTGAGCTTACCCTATATTCACACCATTGATGTGTTTGTAATTGAGCGCACTACTTGGGTACAAATTTGCTTTACGTGAAAACACTATTTCATTGTACCATTTGCTTGTAATATCTGAGTGTTTCCAGGCGTGGCCTGAAGGGGCGATAATCCAGTCCGGTAAGGATTGTTGTAAAGGTTGAGGTCAGCCCTGTGCTAATTGACCTTGTTTGTATAGGTGCCGCTTCACCCGGTTAAGTGAGCAAGTGATAGTGGTAAATCCTTGTGCTTGTTAGCCAAAGTGGGGACGTAGGCAATTGGCCGAACCTCGATAACATTTTTGTGTGTCACTCTTACTTTATTGTTCTTCTGGTGCATGTATTGTTAATTAAATTGTTTCATTTAATTTCTGATATACTTATATTATTCGCACTAGATAAACCATAGGGTTGTGAACATACTGCTGTTAGGAGGAATACCTAGGGGTTAAATTTTAAAAATACCAATTCTCCTGGGATCACGGTAAAGCTAACATTATTTATTTTATTTGTTTTAATAATTCCAAAAATCCATAAAAAAATCATAAAAATGTCAGAAAAATCACAAAAAATTTAGGAGAAAATTATAGAAATATTTTTGACTCAATTTTTGTTATTTTAGCTTAATTGTATTTTTGTTATTTAATTAAAAATAGGGAAAATCACCAAAATTTTAGAAAAATTAGAGAAAAATCCAAAAAAATATTGTTGAGGTTGAAGATAATTTTCGACACTCTTTTGAAGTATCAAACCTTCTGGAATAATCTTTTCCTACTTAGAAAAATCCTACGAAATTTCAAAACACCGAGGGTGTATTTGTAAAGTATTTTCTCAATTTTTCGATCCCAATGATTTCAAAGGAAGGCATGGGCTCTTCGAAGTATTGTATGCCCCGATCTTGAGGGAATACTTACATTGTATCTATTTTGTATAATTTTTGAAAGGGATTAATTTCAAAGGCTTATTACATTTAACTTGTACGATAATTTTTGATTAATTAGGTAACGTTCGTAGAACGGGCTTGTAGGGGGTGCTAATACATTTCCCTCGTGTAATCGAACTCCCGAACTTGACTCTGGTAACACATACCGATTCTACCCTTAAGTGGGTAGTAATCAAGTGTTCTAACCACACTTCAAAAGGTTAGTAGCGATTCCATTATACCATGTTTTTCCACGAAAATATTTGTAAAACCACCCTTTTACACATCGTCGTCAAGTTTGCGTCCGGAAACGTTGCGACAATTAATTCAATATATTTTTTATTTCCTTTTCAATTTCCTTAATAACTAAACATAAGAAATTAGATTTCTTTACGTTTTCCTTTTCTTTTCCTCAATTTTATTCACTCTTCAATTTTTTAGCGTAGCTCTCGATGCATTAGACCGCTTGCCTATGCACTTATTCATCCAAAAAACCTATATATATATATATATATATATATAGAGAGAGAGAGAGAGAGAGAGAGAGAGAGAGAGAGAGAGGGTAGGTGGAGACAACATGGAGAGAGAGAGAGAGAGAGAGAGAGAGAGAGGGTAGGTGGAGACAACATGGAGGAGTTCTCTTTTCTGTATATATGTGTGGGTAACGTAATGATGGATGACGGAAGAAGAAGATTTAGAAGAGGCATGCATGTCCCCTCCCATCCCTACACAGTAATTCTCTATCTTCTCCACCTGTATCGTTGCCTATCCCCCCTCAGCTCCCTCACGCCGCTGGTTGTGTGCCTCCCCTTCGTCTTATTCCCCAACTTCATTTCCTTTTCAAGTATTAATTCTTATCATATGTATTGTATATATATGTGCATGCCAATAGCCTACGCATGGACCCCACGTACGTACCCACTCCGCTCCGCCGCCACCCCTTCCCCCGCCGGCCGGCGTTTATTAATCCTCCTATCTCCCAGTCTAGCTGCTCCTTAATTAATCATGTAGCTCTTTTTGTTTGTATGTTTTCACCTTAATGGGAAAAGTTAATTGCCTGTAATCTCCACGTAATATTCTCTGTCGATCATTTGCCTTGTAAAGACCCTGCATGCAAATATATGCTGTGATATATATCTTTTTTATTATCATCAATTTTGGTGCTCATGTAATCTATGTAAAGACGCATCCATGATTGCAGCAATTAAAGAAATTTGTTTATTTGTCTTACTTAGAAATCTTTTAATTTGTTTATTTAATTTTATATATGTATGGATTATCCTTCCAATTTATTAAGTTATTGACTAAAGTTAATGAGCTCATTTGATTAATTGTTTTTGTACAAATTGTAAGTACAAAATAATTCTATTTTTTTTATTCTTCATTTACTGTCATACAACAACAACAAATCACATCATAAGTCTCATTAAATGCAGACAGTTACATGAATCATTTTTCGCTAATTTATACAATCATGGACAATTTCCTTCAACAAAATCAAGACAATTAAATCTCTATTATCTCATTTCAAATTATTTTAGATCTATCTTGACTCTTTTTATTGCCTCTCACAGTAACTATTTTACTCTTCCTTGATGCGCACTACATGGCTTACGTTGTAAGTGTCAATTCATCTGAGATGTCCCTCCCTTACCTTATCTTCTACCGGAGTTACGTCTAACTTACAACGAATATTTTCATTTTTTAATATATATTTTAATGTTATACCACTCACTTGTCTAAGCATTCTCATCTTGACAACTTTTATTTTTTTGGATATGTTATTCCTTAGTCGTCCAATATTCTAACTCATATAACATATCTAATCTTACGACTTTCCTATAAAACTTATCTTTTAATTTTAAGGAGACATTTGGTTCATGGAATGTGAGTGCTAGTAATATAAGACTCCAGTAATGTAATAATATACCTATGTTTGGTTTACAAAAGAAATTTACCATTCCAGTCATCTCACATTGCCAAGTACATCATTTGACTATATTTTAAGGAAATATTATTATCATTTAAGAGGTGGTATTGTAAATATCCTAAATTAAGGTAATATATATTTGTTATAGGGATCATGCAGAAACGATGACAGAGAGACTCTCGACTCTGTTGTTGATCCAAAGCACCACCTATCTCTGCAACACCTTGCCCTCCCCCTTAATCAGAAACCTGCAACTTTTACTTGACTTCTCCATGGTTCTTTCTATCGTAGACTACATCAAGGCCAACAACCTCATATCAAGAAACCATTCGACTCAAAGGTCATTGGTGCCTTAGACGTTGCTCCCAAAATTGTGGATGAGCAAATTTTGGCAATAGTGATATCAAAATTTTTGGATCATAAGAAGCATTGATGATGAAGATCAATCATCACGATTAAAAATCGTCTCGTTTGTCGATCGAGGATGAAGATCAAGATCTCAAGTTTGAAGTTGTACATATAGATTTAGGTCTCTCTTTCTCTCTCTAAAGATGGTGGCCTGTAATTGATAAGATGAATGGTGTTGGGGTGGTTGTGAATGCCAAAATGATGGGCAAGAGGAAAGAATTATCATTCTATCATATGGGTTTGAAGCAGATCAAGCCCTTTGGGACAAAATCCTTTTGTCCTTATTGGTGGCTTGCATTATCGACTTTTGGTCTTTGACTAAAACTTCTATGGGTGATGACGATTGACACCAATAACCTTTTCGATCCCTAGAATCATTCATCTTATGCCCTAGAAGTTACCAATTTTGATTTTTTAAAGGTTAAATGTAAGTGAATTAAACATAGGAATAATGAACAATCCACTAGTAAGCCAAACAAACGAATAATACATGGTTGTAATACGACAATGGAAATTTAATATTTCAGAAATCTCAAGTTTTGTTGGAATGTTAAATTCCATCAACCAAACACTTTCTAAGGGTATTCTATGATCACAAAGTACGCTCGAATCACTTCTTTATTTTACCCAACCTACTTTAACTCCATGCATTACATCTTTTTCAATTTTTCCTTCAACTTACATAATTTATCGAAGGTATTGAAATCTACTAGTGCTATTAATTTATTTATTAACAAGTTTGACTTTGTCTCCCATCCTTTCTCCATATTTGAACCTTATACCTCCAACAATCTAGCATAAAAGTTTTGAAATTTAACTACTCAATGATACAATGATTTTAAGTCAATTAATAATTTGTTTTTAAAAACACTTAACATTTTATTAAATGTTAATTAATACTTTAATTTCAAGTTTAAAATTATATGAATTTGGAGCAAACAATACACGAATTTGCATGAAGCCTATACTACTCTCATCAAGTTAATGCAAGATCAATAATTTTATGAGCTTGGATTTCTGTTACTAATATATAAGAACATCCATGTTCAGGACTACAGCGCATAATATTCCTTTTCTTCCTTTCTTTCTAGCATCGTGTTTTGCTTTATATATTGCTTGTTGAAATGTGACCTTCAAGCATTTGGATGTCTATTGTCCATATAAGAATATCCATATTCAAGACCATAACTCACAATACTCCTCTCTTCCCCTTCTTTCTAGCTAGTATCATGCTTTACTTTATAGTTTGCCGAAAAGCGAGCTTCAAACGCATTAATTAGACTTTAATTACCTTTTTCATTGGACTTTGAAAAGAATTTTCGATCCCATTCTAGAAAGAGATATATATCACTTCAACATTTTTATTTTTTTTTCTATTTGAACTTTTTTCAACCCAAAACTTGTGAATAGCACAAAATATTTATTTATACTTGTGTATTGCTTAACAATCCATAAAATATTCAAATTAAAAACACTAATTTCTCGAAACCTCTTACTCATATTTATCGTTCAGTAATTTTTGTTTCGTACACACACGTACATACACTATTATTGTACATATATAAATTTAATTTATAATTGAGATATTTTAAATTGACTATAAAATATAATTTGTTCACCTAATAATAGTACACCTAATTTATTACTTAATTAAATTACTCGTGAATTATAATTTATTCTCTCGATGACTTGCACAATCCACAATAAATTATGCTTATGCTGCGTTTGAAAGTATAAATTTTGAATCTTAAATTAAAATTTAAGTGAATTTAATAAATTTTATTATAATTTTATCTTATATTTTATATAAATTTTAAATCAATATAAATCCAAAATTTTTCCAAAGTTCTGCACATAAATTACTACCACCAATTCTAGCATGATAATGCATGGATGTAGGATGGGCCCATTTCAACTAATATTACTATTTTTTTTTTCCTTTTTTTGGGGGTTTGAACTTCAATAATTACACCAAAGCATGAAATAAAGCGCCGGTGATGGGCCGAGATTTTTTTTCTTTTCTCCTTTTCTCAGCCTTGGCACTTTTTCCACGCCCATTCTATTCTACAAAAGGCGGGTGTGCCTTTCCAAGTCAAAGGGCCCGCCCCACATTATTACGCCTAAGCCCACCAGAGTCCGCACCTTTTTCTGCATGTGGGCCCCACCCACGCCCCCGTCTCCGGCCCATCACTTTTGGGCCCAGCAATTTTGATAAGCCTCTCTTGACTTTGCGGTGATGCCACTTTAAAGGCACGCCCCCGTGGGACCCGCCGTATCAGCGAGGATCAGCGTCCGGTGATGTTGATTGATGACTGGGATTGGGATTATATTAGATATGATGGCTTAGTTTATAATAATTCCTGTCCACTTCATTGGAATTATTAGAAAAAAAAAAAGATGTTGCACACTCAATTTTTTCCCAAGGGTAGAGGAACTCGGATGTTGACACTTAAATTTCTATTTGTAAAATTTGCTACAGCATACAAAGTACTTCTCAATTAAAAATACTTTCACTTTCAAAATAGAGACGGACTTAGTTATGAATATCCCAAGTTATATGAGAAAAAAAAAAAGAAGACGACCAAAAAAGAATGATAATTTAACTCATACATCTTTAAATAAATAGCATATTTTTCTTTAAATGTATCAATTTTAACTTTATAAGCTACTCTGATCCTATCATTTTATTAATTATCGAGTTAATTATCAGTATAAGATAATAAATATGAAGAGAGTCTGTTTTACTCAAATGAAATAACTGAAGTTTACATCTGTAAATTACTTCTATAATAAATTGGAAGAGAAAAAAATGAACAAAACAAATGCTTAAACAGAAGAGGTGATTATTATATTTTTTGTTCTTGGTAGGCAAGTTTTGAGACATTTATTTTGTTCTATAGGAAAGGTTTCCAAATTGTTCATTTGAAAAAATTAAAACCTTTCTTATTGAATGATCATGATACCTCTTAAAAATAATGAAAATTTTTTATCAATGGAAGAAGAATATCACCATTCTCGTTCAATAAGATACCAAAGAGAATGATTGACTCATTCCATATTAGAAATAATCGTGAGAAATCTTTTGACAACACGTATTCTTATTTCTCAATGATATTCCATCATCAAGACAATTAGTTGAAAAATGTGTCAATATTAAAATTATTTAAATTATAAATTTTGACTTAAAGAATCTTAATGTAGAATTATTTTTCAAAATATATGACGATTTAAAAATCTTTTGACCTATTTAGTAATGATATATGCTTATCTTCTTTAAACCAAGAGCATTAGTCTATACCATTTATATGGTAGATAATGTTATTTCTTTAATTCACACATCTACTAGATCAAGCGCCCTAATGTTTACGTTAGGTCTAAGGGTATAAACTTTTTCTTACTTATCAAATACATGATTTTTCTTGTCTCTTCTAAATTTTTAAAAAGTTATTTTCATTGAATCTAATAATTTTAATAAAATAAAAATGGCATAAATTTTATGCACACATATACAAATTTTGCCATAAGAGACATAAAATTATAGTATATTTCACCACACCCATCTAGTTTGAAAATAATAATAATAAAGGAAATGTAAATTTTATAACAAGTTTATAGACACTCAATTTTGTCCGGGACTTATATAACATCAAATTGGGGAAAAATTATTAATACATTAAAATAGAAAAATACAAGAAAAAAAAAAAGGAAAAAAAAAAACTGAATACATGGAAAAAATGAAAAAAAAAAATTGAATACATTAAAAAATAAAATATATATAAAAAGAAGCAAAGTGGGCCACCATCTTCTTCTTTAAACCTACAAGCACAAGGGAAAAATTAGGAATTAGACATGTGGGAATGTAAAAGTCACATGTGGGTGAAATCATAGTTTAATACAAACATATTTTAATCAATTCAATTTAATTTTTATTGATAAGTTAAATTCTATTTGATCAAATCAAAATTGATTGATTTTGCATAGAATGATTTCTGAGGTCGGGTAAAAGGAGGAGAAGATTGCAAAGTGAAGAATTCAGGAGTAGAGGTAGCTACTTGTTAATTTTGTGCTTAATTCTTAATTTAACTTCTAGCAATGTTGAATTTTGATTCTGTAATTAGAGTTTAAACTCAAATAGAACAAAAATAAATAATTTCCCCATAATATACCAAACAAAATTTAGGTATTTGACCCTAGTTCAAAATATCCAGATCTAAGTGTTGACCTGGATCTGACTCAAAAACCTGAATCAACTTGACCCGGGGCCAAGTCACTCGACCCAAATGTTGACCCAAATCTAATTACCCTAGATCCTAATACCCAAACTCAATTACCCTAGATCCAAATACCGATATTTGAATACTCCTAGATCCGACCCAAAAGACCTGGGTCAACTTGACCCGGGTCCATATCCAATAACCCGTGTTTGACCCAACCCACTTAAGCCTAATCTCTAAAAGCCCAATGTCTAATCTAAGTTGAGCCTCCCCAACTTAAAACCATAAAACCCTTGAGGCTCAATTGGGTTTTGCTTCAATTTGAGCATAAGGCCCAAAACCCTTTATAAAACTTGAAACCAGACCCAAAATCAACCCAAACCAGCTTAGACCCAAAAAATCAAAGCCTAACTTGCCTAAGCTCGATTATAAACCTACCCTTATCTGAGACCCAATCCACCCAATTTACTTAATCCCAAACCCTCAAACCTAATTAAACCTGACTTGTTTCAGCCCAAACATTAACCTAACCAAATTTAACCAAGCCCAAGCCTAAACCCTGATTAATTAAATTGAAATCTAACCTAACTCAAGCTAAGTAAGTCTTGACTAGGGTTAACTCAACCCTTTTCCCTTGTTTGGTCCTTAAGAAAATGCAAAAAAACCCTAAGAAAGAGAGAGAGAGAGATATCAAGGCTTACCTCTTTGAGAAATCCATACTCAGATCTAAACAAGGTAGAGAGTTTTAACCTCACGAATCTTCATTCAAACTTGTAACAAAGAAAGATCGAGTGAGAGAATGGAAATAAAAGAGAAAAAGAAAACAGAGAAATGAAAGAGGATGAGATATGCGAGAAAACAAAGAAGGAGAGAACGAATGACAGAAATGCAGAAACAGAGAGAAAGAGAGAGAGAGAGAGAGAGGTCTGCGAGAGTGTGTGGAGAAAGAGAAGAGAACGAAAGAGTGCAGAGAGAGAGAGAGAGAGAGAGAATAGAGACAGAGAGAGTGGTGCGAGTGAGAGAAGAAAAAAAAAAGAACATAAGCGGATAGAAAAAATAAAAGAAACGAAAGAGAGAGAGAAAATGGGGTTTATAGATATGTATAAGTGAGACAATGTCACGCCCCGAACCCGGAAATGAGACCCGGGGGTAAATTAAGTAACCTAACCTGTCTTTGTATCAATTTAAAACATACATGATACAACATATAAAGAGGGTCCGACCCCGTGGGGTGAGCGGATGCCCACAACATACATACAATCATCCATACTCATCCAAAATATGCAGCAAAATACAGTCTTTTATACACAACCAGTATCATACTAGAGTCTATACAAACTAGGATAACATACCCACAATATAAAACATACCCAGGTGTCAACAAAACTATCCCGACAACTTGGATACCAAAACTCGTACCTAAAAGGTACTAACAGTAGCTACGACACCCCTACTCCCAAACGCTAGGATGCTACTTACCGCTACCTGAAAGACCTGAAAAACATTGTACGTACATTCGAGGTGAGACACCTCTTAGTAAGGAAGAAAACAGTTATATCAGTGTGTGGCATACCAGTGTCATTTTACATACTTTATAACACTATACATACAATACAGTTTGAAACAATTCGTACAATTTCATACAAATACATACAGTTCCAGTATTTTCAGAAAACCATTCCAGTTCATACAATACCCAATATACATACATACATACATACATACATACGGTCAGTTTCGTCACACTAGTTCGCAACTACACCAGGTCACCTCGTCTCACAGCGATTACATTGCTACATACCCAACTACGTTGCGACGATCAAGGCCCAATGGTGAATCTATTGCTTCATATGCAACTACACAAAGGTCACCTAGTCTCACAGCGATTACATTGTCATATGCAACTACGAAGATCTGCGACTTAGGCCCAATAGTGAATCCATTGCTACCTACGCAACTACACAAGGTCACCTAGTCTCACCACAATTACATTGCCATATACACAACTACGCTGCGACGACCTAGGCCCAATAGTGAATCCATTGCAACATATGATGTAGCATATAGCTCACACCACTTCGGTGACCAACCGAAATTAGACTGATGATGTTTCACACCCTCGGATATAGAGTCGGTCACTCTCAGCGTACGGTAATTAGCCGCCCCTAGCCGATTTCACAAAACCTGGAATCATTTTGGAACTCATGTCCCTATACATTTCAGAGTACGGTAATTAGCCACCACATAGCTATTTTAAAAATACCTGAAACAAATACATACATTCATACATACCACACTTATTTGGTTTACGACAAATCATATCAATTACAATTTCAAGTATACAGTTTATGCAAATATGGATTATGGTCACCTCAATAATACAATTTTAACGCAAACAACAGTTTTCCAAACAAAATAGAGATGATACCCGAAATTTCTAATTTTTTCGAAAAACTGCAACTCGAAAATCCCGTATTTTCACCCGATAGATTTCCCTAAATAAGTAGTCATAACATGCATACGATCGTAGCCTACAAGCTTACCTATCCTGATTTTGAAAATGGATTGATATAAAAAGAATCCCCTTACCTTAACCTGAAATCCAACTATGAACTTTATGGTCCTCAAAACTACGAACCGAGACTTCGAAATCTACAAACCCTAGTACAGAACATACTTACAATCCGTACTACTATATATATGCCAAATCAAAAATGAAAACCGAGCCTTACCTCGACTTTGGCTCGAAACCCGAAATCCTTCGAAACGAGATTCCGATCCAGTAGAAACGTAGAGAATCCTTCACTAATCTTCGCAGTATCGTTGGATTTACGAATCCAGCCACAAACGGAAAAGAAAACTAGAGAGAGAGTGTAGGGAGATTTCTTAGAGAGAGAGAGAGAGAATTTGGGAAACTTAGTCCTAAAGTTAACT